>NW_028300609.1:64049-119783 GCF_049724085.1 Artemia sp. Qi Xiang Cuo
TACCCCAAAAATTTTCCAAGTAAAAATGTCCAGAATATAAACCCAAATAATTTAAGTAACAATTAATTGTCAAATTTAAAAAGTAGCAAAACAGTGTATTACAATTGGAACAATAAATCTTAGGTTTGAAATTTGCATAAAACATGTCAAAAATTGTATAAATTAAATACAATGTTAAACTCTGTATCTAGCAAAAAATTGTACCATGCTGGGAAGAATTCTGAAGCGAAATTCTAGAAGAATCATAAGCCGGTTCAAAAGTTAATTAAAATCAACTAGCTGATTGGCCCCATAGTAACGTATGACAGGTAGGGAAACCAATAGGATCGGAATAGTATACTTGTTAGTAACGCCCGGACGTAACCTCTGGCGAAATTGGAATTAGTAGATAGCAAGAACTTAGCAATTTTGAATCAGTCTTAATTTGGAGTCTTTTTGGAGCAGTGTTATTGTGCGAGTCTTAACTTTGGAATCTTATGACAGTCTTATTTGGGAATGAGTCTTATCTAGTTAGTCGATTGTCAGTTCAGAACAATAGTATTGAACCAGTGACCAGTGTTAACTTAGTGCCATTTACTGCAAATATTTCGATATACCAAGCTCTGTTCCAGTTCTGTGAGTAATAAATGCATCATCTTCTTATTTTATTTTCTTTATGCTAGTATTTCTCGAAATTAGCTTGTCCTTGTGGCTCCACTCGCTTCCAAGGGAAAATGAATCCATTCAATCTGGTTTTGACTCAGTATGGCAGTTAATGCGAGTTGCCCGTTTGTACCGTTAATTTAAGCTCCCTACACATAAAGTCCCGCCTCCAATTAGGTATGCCACTCGCGAACCATCAGTTTAGAGTTTAACTAATTTCCCCCATTGAATTAATTAATTGAAATTTGCCATATGAGGAAACATCTGAAAATATATGAATAAATAACTTTTTACAAAACCCCCCCATTACAATTGGCGCGGCCTGTTTAAAGGAGCAAAAACACAAGGACAGCATAAAAAAAAAAAGATTGTTGAGAAATATTACGCATAGGGAAAGTGTGCATGCACTAAAGTACTATTTTTTCCGTATGCTTTGAAGTGTCATATTTTTTTGCATGCTTTGAAGTGTCATAATTTATGCATGTTTTGAAGTGAAATATTTTGTTAAACCTAAACCCCCCGAAAATAGTAGCAAAAAAAAATACATATAATTAAAAAGTATCGAATTTAAACAATATCAAAACAAATAAAACCAGTACTGAATTTTAACCCAACAAAAAAAAACAAATCAATATGTCGTTAGATCAAAACGCACAATTATTAAAGCAAAAAATTATTGCCAAAACAGTGGAAATTTCAAAGTCACTACCCCCATATAACGGAGATTCGGATGTAGATTAATTTATTATCCAATTAAATCAATTTGTGGAGGTAACTCAAACAGACTTAAAATCATTAGTTGGCATGTTGTTAATGAGACTTAAGGGGCAAGCACTAACATTCTTGAAACAGATAGAAAATACGATAGGGGAAGATAACAATCTTCCAATAAACTAAATAGAAAAATTGCTAAAAGTCTTCCGAGAGAGATTTGTTGAAACCATTTCAACACACAAACTAAAGCATGGTACGGTTTGTTTCAACGAAACCCGAAATGCTAGAGAATATCTGCACACAGTAATGGTATCCATTGAGGCTAAATAAGGAAAAGAATCTGGTCCTTTATATGATAAAATCGTACTAAATGCTTTCATGCAAGGGTTAAGCCCCAAACTGTACCGAATGTTAATTTAAAAAAATATCGAAACATTAGAGCTGGCAGTCCAGGAAGTAGTGAGAATGATAGAAATTGACTCAATTGTGGCGAACCACAATAAGTCAAGAATAAATAACGTAGAAAATTGAACTCCGGGACGATCACGAGCAATTTCCCCAAATTTCTTTTCGAGAGATAATTCACCCAAACAGAACCAAAATAGATCTCCAACCCCTACCAGTCAAAGGGTAGCGCGCTTTGTACCCACAAATACAACAAACAACGTACGGAACCCCTCAATTATATGCTATGCATGTAATAAACAAGGACATATTGCCAGGGAATGCCATGCTAGAAATAACTTTACACCAGCAACCCCCAGTTTTAATAACCGTTTGTTCGGGAGAACAAACTTAAATGCCAATGGGTCAGAAAGCTATAGAAATAACCCCCCACGCCTCCCACAGTTCCGCAATCCCTACCAACAAGGATTTGCATACTCAAATCCTTCCCTCAACCGGCAAAATAATTATCGGTTCCCCAACCCAAATACGCGACAAAACATGTACCAATATAATTCACGGACAGTGTATCCGACTAGAATTAACAGGAATACGAGCGGTGACAGAAGATATTTTTTTCCGACGGGAAACGAAAGAAACTTTTCGTCAATACAAAATGAACAAATGCCGCGAGCCGTTGGCACAAGAAACTTTAACCCACGTAATAATACGTGGCAACCAAGACAATCAAATATCAATCAACTCGGTACTTCAATTGCTAGTGAACCCAATTCACTTCCCGCCGAACCCCTATGTCAAACCCCAACTTATCAAATAAGCGCACAGGGAAACGAATTAGGCCCCCAAGAAAATTAACCGGGACCCTGGAGGCCAGTATTCTTTATAGGTCCCTTCCAGTAATTGTACCTTCCTTAAGTGATAATGATGATATATTACCTATATTAAATAATTTCAGTGTTGCAAGTATTAATTTCAAAGCTTTAATAGATTCCGGTGCGTCAGTTAACATAATAAATTTGAACGTATTTAATAGGTTACCAGTATATATTAAACGACAAAAAAATTTCAATATTCCCAGTTTAACTAGTGTCACAGGTCATAGGCTGGAAGCTATAGGCTCCATACGTCTAGATGTGACAAAAGATAATAGGATCTTTCCTACAAATTTCATAATCTGCAAAAATTTCCCATACGAGGCTATAATTGATGCTAATTTTCTAAAATTTAATAAAGTGTTATTAGACATAGCAAATAACAGACTTGTGTATCCATACGATTCTATTCTCCAACGCGTGGAGAAAGGGGAAGCAACTGTGAATATAATCAAATCTTATGTATATACCAACACACCAATTCGTCTCTAGCGACAGGAAAGAAATTCAAGCAGAAAATGAATCAAGTCAGTAAAAGCAACAATAGGAAAAATATAGGAGTACAGGCAAAAAGAAATAAGGAAAGTAGCTAAACTATGGAATGAAATAATAAATACAAATACTGTTGCAAGGGGACAGGACTTCAAATCACCCTTACAATCAACCCCAAAAGCGGAAGACTTGACGCAATCAAGCGCCAATCTTAATTTAATAGAAAATTGCTCGGAAGAAAAATATTATGGGTTCGCGGTACGTAAAACAAAAATCCCACCTAAGACTATGCAAAGAGTAAAAATCTCTCAAATGGTTACTCCCGTAAATGACAATTCCGAAATTTGGTTCGCATCCCCGTGTACAGAAATTCCAGAAAACCTGTTTTGCGAAGAACAGATTATTTCATACGAAAAAGGCGAAGGTTTTATTTTGTAAACTAACACACATGAAAACGATATGATTACATTGAAAAAGGAACATGTCTCATTGAAATACAAGTGATTTCTGAACACGAGCTAAACAAATGGAAAAACTCTAAGGAAAGCTTAGTTAATAGTATCGGTGTTAGCAACCCAAAGAATAGGTACCCCCTAACAAAACCCCAATTTTTTGAAAAATTTAAATTAGATCATATCAAAGATACGCAATTAAAAGAAAAATTATGTGAATTGCTCTGGGATTTTAGAGATATATTTTCAACATGCGAAGAAGATACTGGATTGATACCTTTCTATGAACATACTATCCAAACTACAGGTTTGCCTGTAGCTAAACAGCCCTATCGCATCCCTTATCCCTATAAGGATTGGTTAAAAAATAAAACCCGTGAATTAGAAAGAAACAATATTATACGGCCAAGTATAAGCCCGTATTCAGCCCCCGTTATACTCGTGCCAACAAAAAACCAGGACCTTAGACTTGTAGTAGATTATAGAGCCTTAAATAAGCAAGTAGTAAGTGACAAATTTCCCCTGCCCCGAATTGATGACATCCTAGATTCCATTTCAACCAAAAATAAAATTTTTACGTCTCTTGACCTCACGCAAGGTTATCATCAGGTTAAGATAGCAGATGATGACGTCTATAAAACGGCCTTTTCAACGACGGAATGTGGCTCTTATGAATATTTGAGAGTACCCTTCGGACTCAAAACTAGTTCAAGTGCATTATGTAGACCTCTGTTACATTTATTACGAGGTATAGAAAATATTTTCCATTTTGTGGACGATGTAATTTGTGTCGGAGAAACACCAGAAGACCATATAAACACATTAGCCAAAGTTTTTGAAAAATTCAGGGAGGGTAATTTAAAATGTAGACCTGAAAAAGTAAATTTATTTCAATCTGAAATAAAATTCTTAGGAATGATAGTGACCCAAGGTCAGATATCACCGGACCCTCAGAAGATAAAATGCGCAGAAAACCTCAAACCACTAAAAACTATGAAACAACTAAGAGGTATTATTGGCTTAACCAGTTATTTTAGAAAATTTATACGCAACTACGCCCAAATCGCAAAGCCCCTAACAAATTTAACTAAAGGGACTTCCCAGAATATTACCTGGTCACAGGAAGCTCAAACTTCCTTAGACACTCTCAAGAAAGCTCTTACTTCTGAACCAATATTAGCGTTACCAGACTTTGAAAAAGGAATATTTGTGGTTACCACTGATGCTTCAGGTCTAGGCATCGGTGCAATCCTTTCCCAAATAATCCCCGTGGAAAACCACCCCGAACCCCTGCAAGAACCCCCTCGGTATATAGAGAAAGTCATATGCTATTCGAGCAGAACTCTAACCAAAGGCGAAAGTAGTTATTCGGCAACGCAATTGGAGTTACTATCTATAATTTACCATTTAGATAAATTCAGACATTATTTAGTAGGACGAAAGTTTAAACTACGCTCGGACCATAAAAGCTTACAGTACCTAAGCAAATTCAAAAATCCAACCGGAATTTTAGCGAGATGGATAATGAAAATCCAAGATCTGGATTACGAATTTGAACATGTGACCGGTAAACAGAATGCCCCCTGTGATTACCTGAGTAGATACCCTGAGAATAACCCTTCAGATAATGAAACTAAACAAATAAATGCCATTAATCCCAGTAAACGAAAACACAAGAAGAATAAACCAAAAATCCTTACAGAAGAAAACGAAATTACTCGTAGCCCCTTATCCCTAGCTAACATTAAGAGAAACCAAGTTAAGGATGAAATGTGTTTGACTCTAATTAATTATTTTGTGAATTCTGACAATCTCCCTGATAAGTTCAAAGCCCTGAGACGGGAAATAGACAATTTTTATTATGACTTGGACGAAGAAATCCTTTGCAGGATAGTAACAGGCGAAACAAATAGAAATCAAACCTTAATAATCCCAGTAATCCCCCAAAGCTTAATAATACCTGCTTTTGAGTACTTCCATTCAGAGATAGACGGACACTTAGGAATAACCGAAACATTCCACAAGCTAAAACAATAGTTTTATGTTCCGTCGGCATTAACAAAACTCAAGGATTTTATAAATACATGCGAAGCGTGTAACTTAATAAAAAATACCCAAAAGTGCCCTAATCCCCCCTTGGGGAGAGTGCCAGTAGCAAGGTTCCCTTTCGATGTCGTTTCATTCGACCTATATGGTACAAGTGGAGCATTACCTGTTTCTTATAGAGGTCATACTTGCGTTCTCTCAGTAATAGACCATTTTACCGGATTCACTTTTGCCAAAGCATTGAAAAATCAAGGTGCATATGCCTCAAGTAAAGCGTTAGCAAAAATATTCTTAGGATTTGGTGTTCCTAAACAGGTCATTAGTGACAACGGAACTAACTTCGTTTCTAAGGTAACGAAAGACTTAATGAGTTTCCTTAGAATCGAAAAATTAGTAACCTCTCCCTACCATCCCCAAGCTAATGGAAAAATTGAAAATAGGCACAAATTATTTTCCAATGTTTTCAGTATCTATACAAAAGACGATCGAAACGACTGGGATCTATATCTACCTTACCTAACTAATGTTATTAATACCGCATATTCAGAAACGACTAAGGAAAGTCCATTTTTTCTTTTATTTGGCCGCGATTTTAAAATACCTTATCAAGAAATTATAGAATCCAGGCAGTATTACAATAATACAGAAGACTACAAGCAAGATTTTATAAATAGGATGAGAAAAACCTATAAAATAGTTGGACAAGAGTTAGAAAAATGCTAGATGAACCAAGAGCTGAGAAACGAGTCCAAAATCAAAGGGAATATAAATTTTAAGGTAGGCGACTGTGTCTATCTGAAAAATGAAGCTAAGCTGGAAGGCAAAAAAATTTCTAATAAATATTCGGGACCCTACAGAATAGTCAAAAAATATGACAAACATCTTACCTTTAAAATAATGAGTCCAGAAAACAGGAGAATACACAAAGCATATTTAAGCCGTATGAAAGGTGCCAAATACCCCGTTAAGTGGGCGCCCGAACCATCAGCTTCAGATTCATCAAACGCGGAAAATGAATTTCCTAAATCCAGGCTATCCGAACTAAAACCCTTTAATTTCAAACAAAACTATTTTGAAAACAATAGCGAAGAGGAAGATTTTGAAGAATATTTGGCAATGAAAAACCTAGTCATCCCTAAAAGAAAACCCCTAATACCCATGCCTGCAAGAACCCCAAAAAGCTCAGAGATTTCATCCTCAGAAAGCTCGGAGCAAAAATTGGATTATACGCTGTTGCCAAAAACCCAATTTTTCCCGGATAGAATTTCAACCCCATTTCCCCCCCAAAGATTTTCTGATGACATGGTATCCCCAGCAACCCCGATAGAAAAACCCCTATCGCTACAGGAGGACTTAAACAGAGCTCTGGAAACCCCAGGTGCAAAAAGAAGGAAGACTCCCCCTAGGGATACAAGTACAAAAAGCTTGAGAGAGGCCATGGACATTATAGGTTATCCTATAAAAAAAAGGCACAGTACCTTGCCTTGGACACAGGAACACCCTGAAAATGAAAACTTGGGACAATATCATCACATAACGGTGTTAAAACTAAAACCCAAGTACTCTTACTACTGGAAACAGACCATGATATGAAATAAACCTCACTCCCCGGAAGATATGGCATTCAACTAGTGGTGATATTCCCCAAAAGTATTTGACTCCTCCCGGAGTTTCCAGGAATATTCTAACTCATCCGAAACAGAACTTCAGCGTGGGGACATGGAAAATAAACCCTCTACCTCCAAAGGAGATGAGATATATGAAGCAAGGGCGGAAGATACCCCAAAATCACAAAGAACAGCCCCAGAAGTCCCTAAAGGTGAATCCTCAGGATCTAGTTCTACTAAATCTGACGATGAGCCCCAAGATGCACAAAAGCAAAAATCTACTTCGGCTACCGCACATGCAAAACAGGCTAAGGCAAAAGGTCAGAAATTCCTTTTAAAACAGTACAAGAAATTTGACCTAATCTCCTTGGGAAAGTCAAAAAAGAGTAAAACGCCAGAAACTGAACAGGAAATTACCTCGAAGTCTGGCAGAATTAGTAGGATACAAGACAAATGGAAATATGTCAAGGAATCGAATAACCCAAAAACTTATACGTCAATAGTAAATCGAAATGAGCAGTTTGAAAGAAAAGGAAAAATATAAAAAACACTTTACAATGAAAGCGACTCTTGAAAATTCAAAAAAATTAACAGTTAAATCTTTCCAGATAAAATGGATTCCGGATTGAAAAAAAAAATCCTGAAGATAGAAGAAAAACAAGAATTGTTCAACCCCTCCTACAGAAAGAGGGATAACTAGTGCAACCCTATTACAGACAGAACAAATATGGATCAGCTATTTCAAATTCGAGCAAAACTCCTAGAAGCATCGGCCGAATTGATAACAGAAAAATCAAAAATTGAAAATATGATAGAGACTATACTTAAATCCCTTAGTGAGGTTAAGGCATCCCCAAAAATAATGAACAAGAAAATAAATGAGATCCTATTTACTAAACAAATAGACAAATTAATTGAGGCTAAATTTATGGAGGTTAAAGAACAAATCGCAAAAATTCAGACCCAATTTTAATCAATAAGCGACGCCGTGCTTGTCGAGGGATATAATTATCCCGACCAGATCCTAAAGTTGCAAGTATTATACGATCAAATGCAGGACAATGGTAAAAAAGTACAAGATTATAAGAATAGTACTATCCTATCGGTGACGATGGCAACACAAGAACTTCTGGCACCCCAGAGAGCAAAGATTCTGGACATGCAACATAAGTAGGACTACTTGAAGGCACAAAAAGAAATAATTAAGCTGCAACAAGATAGCTTAGAGAAACAGCTAAAAGAGAACCATGCCGAAATTAATAAGGAACTACAAAAACAGAGAGATTTTTGCTCAAATTTGGAACAAATGGTTGCAACATGTTTTACTGTAGAAATTGACCTACCCCTCAGCCCCCATTTGGAAAATCTTCTTACCAACAGTTACAACGAAGGACCATCACAACCCGTATACTTTGCAATTCCAAATCAAGCTCGTCACCACCCTATAAAGCCCCAAGCGGAAACTAATCAACGGAATCCTCCAACGGACAATAATACAACTACGAGGACCCAGTACCCTGACGCCCAAGAGAATGTTATTACGGGCCAAGATTCCTCAGAAATATCTGCACCACAAGGAACACCCACAACCCAACCAGTGCCGGAAAGTACAGAAAACTCGGAAATATCAGACACGCGAATTAATTGAACTCAAAAAAAAGGTAAAAATTCTTTTTCCTCAAAATCCCCCCCTCTAATACATTAAAATGATTACAATTTGTAGAATGTGATGTTTAGCGACAAAATGTAGTAAAAACTCGTTAAACTAGATAACTATATTTCTGCCAGAAGAATATAGTAATTCCCTAACCTTATTTCCTCCTTTACGGCTAAATTGAGGAGATTAGGTAGCAAGTATATATATATATATATATGTATATATGTATATATATATATATATATATATATATATATATATATATATATATATATATATATATATGTATATAAAAATAGTGTAAATGAAATAATAAAGGTAGCTCAGAATGTTACACCTTGATTCCATGGTGAAAAGCCTATTCAACAAGAACAAATATCTTAGAAGTAACATCCTAGCATGGTAAATGTTCACTAAATATACTATTCGTTAAAAATAAAGACAAAAAAAACGACAATAAAGTTGAAATTACCCCGGTAAATTACCCATCGTATATTTTTTATCCCCCTCCCTCTCAATTTCGAAAATATTATTTAAGTCTGATCTAATTAACAAACGCATTTTTTTTAGTGTTTCCCCCGCCCCTGTAGTCTAAAAGTGTCCTTAGATGAAGAATATCGTTAGATAATTGGCGCAAGACAAAAATAATAGTAACCCTGAAAGTAATTAACAAATCATATTCAAAAACTGACCACTGAAAAAGGCCACTGAAGTACTTTCACCAAATCAAATTGTAGAACTTAAAGTGCCGGCCTAGGCACGTAAATTTTGACCTGTAAAAAAAAGAGAAAAAAAACGAAAGAGAAAATTTTTTCCATAGCCTAGCTAAATGCTAAATAATATATATTCATGTTAAGTGTGTCAAGTACTTTGAATTATTTCGATAAGCATAGCGTGGACAGTTTATCTGACAACTAGCAACTCCACGCTGCCTAGCAACTTAAATAACTATTTTCGATATATTATCGACGTTCCAAAATATTGTATCAAAAAGTCTCAGTTTAGATAAAATTAACTCAAAAAAGACACATCGATTAACTTTCAATTTTGATGAGCAAATATAGGAAATGTACCTTTGCCAGGCAACTATACGACGAAAAATCGTATACCATGAATTAAGATCGTGACTAGCGGCTGTATGTGTTCTGAATAATGTGCCCAGCGCAAACTGTTATGTAAACTTCCTATCATTATTCAACTATACGCAAACTTCCTTCGCGCTAGGCAAAGGAAGCATAGCCAAAAAATAACAATCATATCAATAGCTTTAGCTGAAATTGGCATAGAAAGTTCCCATCGCCACTTCCATTGTGAAATAGGCCTAGTAATTACCTAATTTGCAAAAATCACCACGTAGTCAGAAATAATCACACCTCAAATAAAACTATTTGCCTGAAATATTTCAAAGACTCCCGGATTGCAAGTTTGAGGGGTAAATTATCAATTGCATGATATGTATAATATGCAATTACTGACATAACTTTCCAAAAAGCTAAAAACATAAAACCAATTATTTTACTCCAAAAATATCAACCATAGGCCTACATCGTATTTCACGATAACGACCCGTTGTCAAACAAACTTAAACTCATCAAAGCATTACGGGCGGTAATAGACATCGCTTGTCAATAGCGCGGCGGGGTGGACTTAAAAAGGTTGAATAATCACCGACTGTATAGCCAGTAAATTGAAATTACAAAAAATGGTATTTCGTAGATAGAGCAATTAGGTAAGGCGTCTGTGACGATACCAATATATAGGACTAGGCTGATATCTTCTAAAAGAGGAGATAAAATTGTTCTGCCTTGCAGTCAGACAATAAATAGTAAATTTGAAAAAGAAGTCCGTGAAAGATTAGCGTCACAAACAGAACGATTTCATTAACAGGGAACTTTTAAAGCTGGACTTCACCATCGTACTGGTAGAAATAGAACTGCGATTTCGCCCTTCTAAGAGAAAGGCCTTCTAAAAAAAAAATAAAAAGCATAAGGCCAGTTAGCGAAGTCCTAAAATACGGTAACTACCTTCAAAAATTGGGCGCCGTGGATTCATTAAATCCATACAAATTAAACTCAAAACATGGATGTAAGTTAGAATAACAGTTAATATGCCTTAAGCGTCCGAGATAACCACAAATATATGTAAACAAGCCATTAAATCATTTTTAACCCTGTATATCTCGTTGTTAAAACAAAAGCCTAAATAAACAAAAAAGAAGGAGTATTACTGTTTTACCAATGCTAAAAGTAAAAAAAAAGTTAAAAACAATTAACGAATGCACCAACCTTCCAATATGGCAATGAAGTCCAACGTGGCACTTAAGATGGCAATAGCCTATCTCGATAAATAGGAAACGCAACTTAGTCAAGATGCTAGCCATGGAAATCCCAATTTAAAAAAAATATAGGCTAGTTGAGTTCAAAACACCACGTAATTACCAACGCATAAATAAGTTTTGAACTAAATTACATGACGACAAACCTAGTATTTATACGCGAACACGAAGGACAAACAAATAGTCCCTAAACATCCAAATAAAGAAACCAATGAAACAACCCGGAAATGGAAAGTTCAACAAATTGCAAGTAATGGACCAAATTTTGTAATTTGGCAAATTCTTGTAAATCGGTAGATTAACTGCCTAATGTTTGAAAGAATTAAAAGATAAGTCATATCTACAAACTTCAGCCCAATAACAATTCTTTACATTGAAAGCTACAAAATAACCTTGGCCACCTTAAAAAAATCGTTAAAAGGGAAAACTTGCCTTGTTGACTAACAATACGCAAAAAAAAAATAAATTGGTTGTATATAAGGATTTGCCAATTAAGAGATTGAATACCCAGACTAGATACTAAGTACAAATATAAGTTCCCTTTCAAACTAATTGATGATTATCACATTAATTGAAATATGCTAGCCCACAATATAATACAACCCTTTCATTAATAACTTAAGCTTGAACACATATTATAATAATTACTTTAATAAGCTTGAACGCATGCTTGAACGCATACTTTTAATTCATTTGTAAGGGAAGACTTAATCTTGGCAAAAAAACCTTTAAAATCCCACCAATTTAGCATTATTCTAGAATACACTGAAATAAGGAATTTATCCCTACATAATCTAAAATGAATTGAGTAAATATCAATGCGCGACTCTTCATGCAATTCAAAAAATAGCTACCAAAATAAGCAATTAGGAAGGAATCGCATTCGATATTAACTCCCTTTAATTAAGTGTGTACAAAGGTGCAGATAATAAATTAATAAATATTTTAATCACAGTAGTCGGAACTAAATAAAATATGAAGATAAATGAAAACGCATTACAGTTAATAGCTTAATTTTTGAAAGCCTTAAAAATACGCCTATATTTCCAAAATATAGCCTTAGTAAAAAAAAAAAACTCGCTAAAAACATAAACGCGTTAAAAAGATGGAGTAAAAAGAAGAAAAAAAAATCTGCCTGATTAAATACAGATACTGAAAAAAAAAGGAGGGGAGAAAAATTATGGTGTATAAATTTATCAGGTACCAAGATCGAATACTTACATTGAATCCTAAGTGAAAATTTGAGGACCCCTACAAGTTGGTCGGCAGTTATTGCATTAATTAAAATATGCTTGTCTGTGATATAATACAACCCTTTCATTAACAATTCATACTTGAAAAACCCATTAAGACCATGTAAAAGATAATTTTGGCAAAAAAAACAAGTAGTAGCACCTCATGCGCTTCGCACGGTGATGAAAAAAAGAGATTTTTTTTCTTTTTATAAAACACACTTAAAACAAGGCGAAGCACACTTTTAAATAAAAAGTCAGTAGTAGTACCTTATACGCTTCCAAGGTAACAATAAAATTTTTTTTCTCTCAAGAATTAATAAAAGCTCAGTGTACATGGTAATCCTAATTCATAAAAGCGAAATAAAACAATAGTCAGCGGACAACCCCATGAAATAATCTGAAAATGGAATAAGAGCCATAGTGTCCATACGTTATACGATGTTAAGAATGGATGAACCCCCAAACATAGGAGGTCAGAGCCAAGGATGAGCATGGTATATGTTATTCCACCATGCAATCACTCGACTTTCACCCTCTGTTGAGAAAAAGTTACGTGGATATGAGACTTGAGTGCATAACAAGACGTTGCTTGGCAAACACTGCAACTGCTTACTCGTCAAAATGCTTCAGCAGATGACCTCTCAGTCATGGGAAGCTATGGCCAAGGAGCAATGGCGGGTGGTGTCTATATAACATCCCATTGCCGTTTGGCCCTAACTCTTTTATGAGAAACGACCCTGCAGTTACGAAAATTGATCATCACATAATGAGAAATTACCGTTTTAAAATCGGACAAAACTACCATAAGTCGTGGGGAGCCGGCGGGCAGCTATTGTGACCTGTGATGCCTTTCTCATTTGTCATAATAGTTTGACCGGGGAACTCTCATGAGAAGATCAACTCATCTCTTTATAAAAAAGTGACCCGCAAGAATTACCCTAACTCGCCCCTAACATAAGAAAATAATGTGACGACAAAAGTGACCGTGCAAGAATATGAAATGAAGAAGAAAATGAAGTCTGATATGTGGGGTATACGTTGGCAGGGAGCAGGAACGCGAGTGATTAAATTTCGCGGTCAGGCTCCATGCCGAGGAATCTCTTACAATATACAACTAGAACGAGAAAGAAGAATGCCAAAAAGACTAGATTGAAGGCCACTAACTAATCCATTAGTATACCTTAAATCATTATAGCCATTCTATATTAAGTAATCGTTTAGTTCATAATTAATGACAAATTTTACATAAGAACACATTTCCAGATACGGTGCGTAAGTAACCTTCAACCACTGGTTAAGGGAAACACGCAACCATACGGTATGTGCTTATATTGAACCTAAAATCTAATAAAATAATCAAAAAAGTAACAATGATAAGATACCCAAGCCATGAACGTTTGAATAATCATAGACGAAGAAATGTAATTCTATGGAATCTTAAGAGAAGACATAGCGTAGATAATATTAATGCTCCATTAAGGGAATGGGGACTTGTCGATAACTTAATGAAGGAAGAGGAACTTATCAGAACCGTAGAAAATCTTGATTGTCCAAAACTATATTACCTTCTAAAATCTCAAAAAACGATGTTGGAACTAAGAGTGATCCTAAGATTAACGGCAAGCTTAGTTCATTATGACTTTAGTGCAGATGCAATGACAAGAACGCTCGAACACACCAGATTAAGTACCAACTTGGCTTTCCGAATTTTAATACAAAGTGTCCCGAAAACAAAATATAGCTTATTGTCTAATTATATCACCGACAATATGTGGTACGATCACGATGATAACAATATAACTACAATTTGGCCCATTAAATTTCTCTACCTACTAATAGACCAAGGACATCTATTAAAAGGTGAAAGCTTTCTTAAAATGTTACTCGTCAATTGTGTAAGTAACACGTATCTGAATCCAATAGACCCTTCAATGGGATCCGCCATTTTTCAAGTTACCCCAAGAGAATATAAAGATATAAAGAAAATAACCCTGAATTTCTTCCAAGAAGATGAAGATTTTGGAAGAAAGATAGTCCCTGGATTAGACGTAGTCGTACGTGAGCAACTATGCTGTTGCCAATCACACGTGAATTTAAGTTTCTCCATGGTAAAAATAATAAATGACCCATTGTCTTTATCTCAGTTGTGCCGAAAAGCCATTCGACAAAATATGCGAAGGAATGATATAACCGCCACTCTGGAGGGTCTGCACCTCCCAAACCAATTATTAGTGTATTTAATGTACCTAAATATACCTGAAAACGATAAAAATGATATAATGTTTGAACTCTAATTTCTCAGGTCAAAGGTTTCGTCATGGGAAAATTATCAACTCCTCGATATGCTTGCATCTCCAAGTTCAAAGGCGGCACTGCCGGATGATGCACCCATATTGAAATTAAAACCCAACATCAGCGGAAGAAACTGTATTACTTGGAAATATTTTGCTAGATTTAAGGTGCTTTTGTGGGTAATTTTACAACGACTTACATTTATTGATGACAACTTTGCATGGATTTGGACTTTTCTATTTGGTTGATGGTTTGGGTATACTGTTTGATCCTAGGTAGTTGGATGGATGTGTAAGGTGAGAGCCTCGTTCAAATGCACATTTGTCTCAATTGCTGGATTAGGACGACAGTTTTTTTTTTTTTTTTTTTTTTTTTTTTTTTTTTTTTTTTTTGCCAAGTAATTACCTCTTAAACATAATACAAATAATCTCACAAATATATACAAATAATCTCGCTAAAATAAATGGTATAAGAACCTCATAATATTACCTAAAGCGTTGTAACTATGAATAACGATTATTATCACTATTTTAAAAAAAGTTAGTGCATTATAGACCAGTGTTGTATTAATATTTATAAAACTATGAATCAGAGTAAATGTTACGAGATCGAAATACATTATCAATATATTAACAAAAAGGTAGTTTCTCGAAAAGTCTCTGTACTTTAATGCCTATAAAGCGACCGCAAAGTCGTTAAACTAGAGTACGGAACTTTAGGGAAGCAACTATGTTCGAACACACAAAGAGCCAGGTGCAAGGAGGCACCGGTGAAAAAGTAGTTCAACCTCAACCTGAAGTTACCTTGTTTTTCACTCAAAATTGGTTAATATGGAGCTTAGATGACTCGAATTACGGTCGATTGAATAAGTACCTGATGTATTGAGGAAATGCCGGTGAAAAGGTAGTTTGACCTCGACCTAGAGTGTACCATGATCATAACCAATCTGGAAAAAGATAACGAGACAAAATTCAATAGAAACTACCTTTCATTTCAGAGCAATGGCCAAAGCAATTATTGATACGGAGTGCATATGTATCAGACATGCAAAAGAAAACGTCATATATTCGGCTACAATGATCGTCGTGAATAAGTCAGGGGAAGAAGTCTTCGCGAAAAAATGGGACGTTAAGTATAATTTAAGGAAATTTGACATAAAATCTTTTGAGTTCGGTCTAGATCTTGCAAACACCCCAAAATATCGGCCAGCGAGAGGCAAATTAGGAATCAAATATAACGGTAGAAAGGGAAAATACCTCTATTTTATTCAATATGAAATTTGGAAATCACAAAAGCAATATAAAATCCGGTACTGGTATGTTAAAGGTCCTTGCCAGACAGATTTATTACTCCTCGACAAATGTAAAAAGCAAAAATTAGTTTACAAAATTGAAGGGAATCCAAATTGTGTAAAATATCAATGTAAACATGACCAACTACAATAAATAAAATATTAACAGCAGTACTTGTACAAACCAAAGAGTGCACTATATAGTGCGAGGAGAAAAGAAATTGTGTTTAAAATAATTAAAACTTAACAGCCAAAATCAAAAGTGATCACGAAAACAAAAAAGCTGAAACAATCAAATAATTAAAGTTAAACCAATTACTCTTACGTTAAAACAATTAAATTCTTACGTGAAAGTAATTAAAATATCTATCCCCGCAGATTAAGAATCAACAGTACGCTGACCATAAGCACAGTAACAACTTGAATGACACCAAGTCGTAATCTCACCTTGTTTCCTTCGGACAACAAAGATTATCATAAAATAGTACAGATATAATCTCAAATTAGTACCTTATCTCCTCATCCCCCCCCCCAAAAAAAAGAACAAATAATATGAATCTAGGTTCTGTTTCAATTATCAATTATAATAAGTCTTCCTGTAGTATATCTAATGAAATATTAATTACAGAAACAGCAAAAAGGATGTGGATAACAAAGGTCATAACAATCTTCATTTCCCAAACTATAGCCCAAGACATCGTAAAACATGGAATAATCTTCAAACATGAGAACTCGGTACTTGCAAGCCACAATGCCTGGAAAATATTTATGAAACTGGATCCCAAACCATTTGAAACCCTATTTCAACAAGTAATGAGACTGGAGAAAAATACCAATGAATTAAAGGACTCCATATTCCAATTCTTAAAATCGGACAAAGGCCTGCAGACAACTAAAGACATACACCATAAGGAAAATACAGGTGGTCTATCACCCGTACTTCCCAAACTAAAATCAAAATTCCTCATAGATGACTTTGATAAGAAAATGGCAGAGATATATAAAGCTCTAGGAACTAGCAATAGAGAACACAGAAGGAAAAGAGAATTGAGTAATGTGGACGGATCTATAAGCGAATATACTACAGCAAAATATACAACAGGTTCCTTCTTAGCAACTCCCAAGAAAAATAAACTTTACGATGGGAATTATGCCATGCTAAACGAAATACCGAGCCTATGGACTTATGTCAAAGAATTATGGCAAAATCATGCTAAAAAAAATGTTACGAAGAGAATAATATAAAAACTCTCAAAGGAAAAGGATTACAAGCAAATTATTAACCTAAAGGAATTAAAATTCTCAAATACACAACAAGGTGATAAGAATAAAAAGCCTACTGAAAGAAAAAGAAAACCACCAAGACAACCACGCCTACATATGAGACTCCAGTAGGAGATATACAATCTTCAATGTCGGAAACTACGACGAGCACAGTCCCAGAAATAAGCGCACTTAGCAGGGAATCACCAAGAAATTTGACCACAATAACTTATTTAAGACCAATGATACTTACAAAATGGACGTGGTCAACAGGACCTATGTTTTACCGCACCCAGTCGATTGGCGTATTTAATATAGGCAGAAGAGCAAGACTACCAGTAAGGCATACCGAAATGCAAACGATAAAAGTACAAGCGATTCAACCAGCAGAAAAGAAAGATAAAACCAAAAGAGAGGAAGAAGACGATTATGTACATAAGAAATATTGGACAATAGATGGCAAACGTACTTGTGCAAGATTAGCGATGGCCGACGAGCCGGCAAAGGAAGATATTGAACTATTACCTGAACTAAACGAGAAAAACGCTCTACGGACATCGATTCACCAATCTTTCCTAATATTATATAGACAAAGACTGTAGGCACTATTTGAATTATTCAATACAGAAATACAAAAGTTAAAGCAAAGTACCACAAGAATCTTCTAAGTATTTTTTCGAAAAAGCAAATACCGCAGATCCGCTAGTTTAGTACCCACAGTAGGAGAATTAGCCTCATGCTTATTTGGGCTCTCGACCGAAGAGGAATTATATATCCTAAGGGAAAACGTAGGAAAACTACATGACGCTATGAACATAACCCTACATGCCCAAAAAATACAGGCCAGTATAGCCATCTATCAGAGAGACAAAATTGAAGCAATCTCGTATAAAATATCAAAGACATTAAACATAATAAATTAAAAAAAAATTAAAATAATAATTTAAAAAAAGAAGAAGATTTTGTGATTTCCAATTCAAGTCTAACCATGGTGTCACTAGACATAGTGACAATGTCTTTACTTAACTTGGCAACTGATGTCAGCAAATTTGAATTTGCATTATTTGCCCTTACTGGAGGAACCTTGTCATATGACCTGGTGGACCCTTCGAACCTAAAAAGTATCTTAGACGAAATAAAAACACATCTAACGTTCGTTCTACATCTACCAACAGAACCAGAAGTAGCAAACCTGTTCCACTATTACACCAAACTAAAAGTTCATATAACAGAAATAAGCGAACAACTATTTGCAGTAGTAACAATTCCATTAATAAATCAACAATCTATATATGACTTATATAAAATCTCCACGTTTCCAGACAATATAGGTAGAACTAATTCGTTCATGACAATCACCCCCGAAGCGGAATACTTACTTGTCGATCAAGATAGAAGAAAATATGCCTTAGCAAATCCACAGGACCTCAAGGAATGTGTAGCATTCAAAGATCTGATATGTCAACTAACCCTGCCTATTTATAATGTAAAACCTGGATCCTGTATGTTGGATATATTCTTAAAAGAGACTCAACAAGAGGATATTCCAAGTTCATGCGAAGCACTAATAGGTAGCACTAAGCAAGAAATATGTATTCATCTTAGAAATGATCTATGGCTATTCTCTGTTCCACAAGAAACAGTCGGGACTATCTCTTGTTATAATAATACAGAAAGAATCGATCCAAGCTACAGAACCGAATTACTACTACAAGATGTAGGTACGAAAACCATAAAACAAGGATGCCGACTGGTAACTAAAGAAGCCACGGTACGAACACCATTGATAACCACAAGCACGAATATAGTAAACCCCAAAATAATCAATTTCAAACCAATAAATTTATCATATACAATTCCTAATATCGCAAATGAAGAAGAGAAAACCGCGATGTGGTCAAAAATAGAGAATATCAAGGGAACCTTACCACTAACAAAAATAAAAGAAGCCTTAGATTCTCAAATTCCCCTATTTACTAATGAAGACCAAAGATTGACGTATGTAGAAAGTAGATACGGACTATTTTCAACAAATTTTTGGTGGTATACCCTCCTGACAGTAGGATTCGTATTCATAATCTCGTATTCTATACGAATCGCATTGAACCTAAATTACGGAAGAGTGTTTAGAGTAACACGTAGAAAAAGAGCAAAGACAGATCATATCGAGCCAGTTGAGATGCAAAACCTCAACCCGGAACTCCCTGAGAACCTATAAGATAAAGATAGTAAGGGAGGACATTATTGAGCGAATGGGAATAGAGGTCCTCATTCGTGCCATGTCCAGTCCCAAGTTTCTACTTATTTTCTGTGCAAACCCATGCAGCTGCAAAGATATATTTCTTAAGCGGCATGGACGCGCATAAATAGTAAAAACCTGAAAATTTATAGTAAATCAAGACCTCTCATAAAACCATGTAACCTACCTCGCATGTAGTTATATAATAAAAAAAGTTAATACTAAAGTAGATAAGTGTTGAATAACATTTAAAAATGTATTAAGTATTGAACAGATGTCAAACGCACATCTATACAAGTGTATATATATATATATATATAATCACCAAATCTTGAAAATTTCATATTGTGCTTTTTTGTAGACATGATCATTTCTCGTATGATTACTTAAATTGTCTCGTAGTAACCTAGTATTGCTGCAATATGCATGTAGAGCATGATTGCTTTTATTCATTTTATTGTTGAGTTTAAATATAACCATATTAAGTTGATGTGATTAGTACGACTAATTATGACTATTATTAAAAACAATAGTCCCTGTATAATAATGTATTAATGCTGTTCGTGTTTTAACTTATGTGATTATAAAGAGCATATGATTCTGCCCAGATATTTGTATTCTAGGATGCAGAGTAATCAGTAAAGATTAACTATTGGTGTACCAGCAAACAACACAGATACAACCCAGTAGCATCTACTCTCATCATTTGTCAACCACCGAAAAGTAATCACCGAGGAAACCCCTGAAGACAATGACCTGATGAAAATCCAAGTCATCCAAGCCTAGTACCAGGTAACACTACCCCAACCATTATCGGCGAATCAAGAACTCCATATATAAGTATTCATATATGAAATGATCCACCCCGACCAGTCATGTCGTAAAACTGCATAAATATCCGTCAAATAACTATCCTTAGACGGCAAAGTCCTAAAGATCTAATGTTTATAACACCAAGAATAACCCTGGAGCCAATTCCTCAAAAATGGTATATCTTAAGCCTCAAATCAAAGACAATATGTTAAACCAAAAGGCCAAGATCAAGTTTTGAACATACCTAACTAGAGGTCACGAAACCAAACTATCCTCCATGAGAAGAGGAACCAATCATAATCAATTTTGTTGGAAATATAAACTGTACGCCCTAAATTTATCCCAGAATGAAGTGTTAAAAGAAGGAAACCAACCCGTCATTATCGTTTTATCCCTAAATAATGATATATCATTATAACAAGAATCAAAGACAATACATCAAATATAGAACCTGAGATAGAGTTTTAATCCATCCATAGTTACCCTTACATGTCTTACATAACACATAGTCCAAATAAAGGAAAGACTATAGTGAAAAACTTACGGGAAACAGACTGTACGAGTATTAGACTTTCCCGAGGATAAAAATACCCAAGAAGAGATACCCACCCCATCTATCAAGATGCCCGTTTCTGGTGACCAATTCCCGAAGATTTATGTACCTAGTGAACATTTCAACGACTCGGTAACATCAATTCAACGTATTTGACATGACAAACTATGCACGGACAATTTTGTGCAATTAGTCATACTTAGGAACATTGTAAACGCTTATCCCAAGCAACAAGTGCCAAAAGAGGAAACACCATGAAGACAAACCATAAACAATTAGCCGACACAATAATTAGTTCGACGGAAGCCCAAAATAAAGTGACAACGTATTTGAGTATTATAGACACGTAGAATGATGAAGTAAGTGTGAATCTTCTGTATCTAACTATAACTTTAGTGAATACTGAAAAACATTTCATAATCAGTTGAAAATAAGTGTAAATTACATTTTCCCAATGTTGCAATCATACATAAAGTTTAAAAATTATATTGTGAAACCTTTTATTTCCAATCATTTATCTTATATATACATTAGTGCCTTGATATCAGTTACGTATCGTATCATTAAAATGTCAGGTGGAAGTATAGTCAAGTTTAGGGAAATAAAATAAATATGTACCATTTTAAGTGATAGAATAGTCGCAAAAGCAGAAATAGATTTGTTAGAACCACGTACAACCAATTAGAATCAATTACGTATCCCATCATTATGATATCAGGTGGAAGTATAGTTAAGCTTAGAGAAAAAGAAAATATGTACCATTTTAAGTGATAAAATAGTCGCAAAGGCAGTACTTAATTAGTTAGAACTATGTAGAATTATTAGCATATCAGGTGAAGGAATTTTAGTATCAGGTGGATGGAACAATAATTATTACATAAGCATATAATCATATGTGTTAGTCAATAGAAACTCTTTGACCCTTTTGTCAAATAGAGTGTATAGGTGGTGGATTTTAAGGTGATGTTTTAATACGTGTAGTCTAGTAGAATGATCGGGAACATGAAAAAAAAAATAATATATATCTTACCAAGGCTAAGTTAATTAACGCAACAAATACCAAGTCAAAAAATTTAAAAGAGTAGAAGCGAGATCAAAATTTAAAAGAGTAGAAAGAGTAGGGTGACACAACGATGAGGACATCGTTAAGAATGGGAAGGATGATATGTAATGGAATCAATTTCCAGTACCCCAAAAATTTTCCAAGTAAAAATGTCCAGAATATAAACCCAAATAATTTAAGTAACAATTAATTGTCAAATTTAAAAAGTAGCAAAACAGTGTATTACAATTGGAACAATAAATCTTAGGTTTGAAATTTGCATAAAACATGTCAAAAATTGTATAAATTAAATACAATGTTAAACTCTGTATCTAGCAAAAAATTGTACCATGCTGGGAAGAATTCCGAAGCGAAATTCTAGAAGAATCATAAGCCGGTTCAAAAGTTAATTAAAATCAACTAGCTGATTGGCCCCATAGTAACGTATGACAGGTAGGGAAACCAATAGGATCGGAATAGTATACTTGTTAGTAACGCCCGGACGTAACCTCTGGCGAAATTGGAATGAGTAGATAGCGAGAACTTAGCAATTTTGAGTCAGTCTTAATTTGCAGTCTTTTTGGAGCAGTGTTATTCTGTGAGTCTTAACTTTGGAATCTTATGACAGTCTTATTTGGGAATGAGTCTTATCTAGTTAGTCGATTGTCAGTTCAGAACAATAGTATTGAACCAGTGACCAGCTTTAACTTAGTGCCATTTACTGCAAATATTTCGATATACCAAGCTCTGTTCCAGTTCTGTGAGTAATAAATGCATCATCTTCTTATTTTATTCTCTTTATGCTAGTATTTCTTGAAATTAGCTTGTCCTTGTGGCTCCACTCGCTTCCAAGGGAAAATAATCCATTCAATCTGATTTCGACTCAGTATGGCTGTTAATGCGAGCTCCCCGTTTGTACCGTTAATTTAAGCTCCCTACACATAAAGTCCCGCCTCCACTTAGGTATGCCACTCGCGAACCATCAGTTTAGAGTTTAACTAATTTCCCCCATTGAATTAATTAATTGAAATTTCCCATATGAGGAAACATCTGAAAACATATGAATAAATAACTTTTTTATAAAACCCCCCCATTACAAATGTATTGATCCACTAGAGGGGAAGTTGATTTCTGAGAAAGTGATTACGTAACAGAGGGGAATTATTGATCCACGAAGGGGAAATTAAAAACAATATGGCTTCTTTGGTCTTTAGGTCTGAAAGATAAATGGTCTTCAGTGAGAGGGATAAATTAATATTCTATTTTTAAAATATGGCATCTAAGATCATTAGGGTTATTAATAGATTAATATTCTGTCTAAGCCTTAATAGAGTAACCAATAACACCTTAGAGATGAAGAGACTAACGCGGAAATTTTTTCCTGGGAGTTTCAAATGTGACAGTGCAGGGATGCCAAAACAAAAGGAACAAGCAGAAATTACGTTTAGGGATTATTTGGGCAAAACCGTTTGAGACATTTTAGAAGATGATTTGGGCGAAACTGTTTGAGACATTTTAGAAGATGATTTAGGTGAAACAGTTTGAGACAGTTTAGAAGATGATTTGGCTGAAGCTCCGTGGCCGTTATAATACACAAGCTCCATTTGAACCGTGTTGTAAGGTCCCCTATCCCACCCCCAAAGGGCCCCCAAAGGCCTCCAAAGCGCCCCCAAAGAGCCCCCCTCCCTAGTTTAGAGGTTTAGTTTTATATTAGCATACAGTTTTATTCATAGTTATAGTTTAGTTTAGTTTTAGTTAAGAGTCTAGAGTTTCAAGTTAGAATCTCAGCACTTAGAGTTTTTAGTTAGAGTTATATTTTATTTTAGTTTTAGTTAAGTATTTTTGAACTTGTAGTTTAGTTTTAGCTAAACGTTTTAGTTTAGAATTTTAGCACAGAGTCTTAGCTTAGAGTTTTTCGTTGCAACTTTAGTTTAGTTTAGTATTAGTTAAGAGTTTTAGTTTAGAGTTGTAGTTTCGTTTTAGTAAAGAATTTTAGTTTTGGGGTGGTGGTTTAGTTTTAGTTAAGAGTTTTAGTTTAGAGTTTAGAGTTTTAGCTTAGAGTCTTAGCTTTGAGTTTTAGTTAGAGTTGTAGTTTAATTTAATTTTAGCTAAGAGTTTAGAGTTTTAGCTTGGAGTCTTTGCTTAGAGTTTTAGTTAGAGTTCTAGTTTAGTTTTAGCTAGGAGTTTAGAGTTTTAGATTAGAGTGTCAGCCTAGAGTTTTAGTTGGAGTTGAAGTTTAGTTTAGTTATAGTTAAGAGTTTAGAGTTTTAGCTTAGAGTCATAGCTTAGAGTTTTACCTGGACTTCTAGTTTAGTTTAGTTTTAGTTTAGTGTTTTACCTTAGAGTCTTAACTTAGAGTTTTAGTTAGAGTTCTAGTTTAGTTTAGTTTTATTTAACAGTTTAGAGTTTTACATTTGAGTCTTAGCTTAGAGTTTTAGTTTTAGTTTAGTTATATCTAAGAGTTTAGAGACTTAGCTTAGAGTCTTAGTTTAGAGTTTTAGTTTCAGTTCTAGTTTAGTTTAGTTTTTGTTAAGACTTTTGGCTTAGAGTTTAAGCCTAGAGTCTTAGCTTAGAGTTTTAGTTAGAGTTGAAGTTTAGTTTAGTTATAGTTAACAGTTTATAGTTTTAGAGTTTTAGCTTAGAGTCTTAGCTTAGAGTTTTAGTTAGAGCTGTAGTTTAGTTTAGTTTTAGTTAAGAGTTTCAGCTTAGAGTTTTAGCCTAGATTCCTAGCATAGAGTTTTAGTTAGAGTTAAATTTTAGTTTAGTTATACTTAAGAGTTTAGAGTTTTAGCTTAGAGTCATAGCTTAGAGTTTTAGTTTAGTTTTAGTTAAGAGTTTTAGCTTCGAGTTTTAGCCTAGATTCCTAGCATAGAGTTTTAGTTAGAGTTGAATTTTAGTTTAGTTATAGTTAAGAGTTTAGAGTTTTAGCTTAGAGTTTTAGTTAGAGTTGAAGATTAGTTTAGTTATAGTTAAGAGTTTAGTGTTAGCTTAGAGTCTTATCTTATAGTTTTAGTTAGAGTTATAGTTTAGTTTATTTTTAGTTAAGAGTTTTAGCTTAAAGTCTTAGCCTATAATATTAGCTTAGAGTTTTAGTTAGAGTCGAATTTTAGTTTAATTATAGACAGGAGTTTCTAGTTTTGGTTTGGCGTCTTAATTTAGATTTTTAGTTATAGTTATAGTTTAGTTTAGTTTTTCTTAATAGTTTTAGCTTAGAGTCTTAGCCTCTAAGCTAAAATCTAAGCTTAAACTTCCACTCTAACTAAAACTCTAGGTTAAAACTCTAAGGTAAAACTCAACTAAACTAAACTAGAACTCTAACTAAAACTCTAAGCTAAGACTCTAGGCTACAACTCCAAACTATTAACTATAACTAAACTAAATTTCAACTCTACCTAAAACTCTAAGCTAAGACTCTAAGCTGAAACTCTAAACTAAAACTAAACTAAACTAGAACCCTAACTAAGACTCTAAGCTAAAGCTCTAAACTCTTAACTATAACTAAACTAAACTGCAACTCTAACTAAAACTTTAAGCTAAGACTCTAAGGTAAAAATCTAATCTCTTAACTAAAACTAAACTAAACTAGAACTCTAACTAAAACTCTAAGCTAAAACTCTAAACCCTTAACTATAAGTAAACTAAACTTCAACTCTAACTAAAACTCTAAGCTAAGACTCTAAGCTAAAACTCGAAACTCTTAACTATAACTAAACAAAACTTCAACTCTAACTAAACTATAAGCTAAGACACTAGGCTAAAACTCTAAACTCTTAACTATATCTAAACTAAAATTCAACTCTAAATAAAATTATAAGAAAAGACTCTAAGATAAAACTCTTAACTAAAAATATACTAATATATAACCCTAACTAAAACTTTAATCTAAGACTCTAAGCTTAAACTCTAAACTCTTAACTATAACTAACCTAAACTTTAACTATAACTAAAAATCTAAGCTAAGACTGATAGTTAAAACTCCAAACTGTTAACTAAAACTAAACTAGACTAGGGGGGCGGGGGGGTGTTTGGGGGGCCGAGGGGCCTTTGGGGCCTGGGGGGCCCTTTGGGGTTGGGGTAGGGGACCTTACAACATTGTTCAAATGGAGCTTGTGTATTATAACGAACACGGAGTTTCACCCAAATCATCTTCTAAAATTCGTCTCAAACTGTTTCGCCTAAATCATCTTCTAAAATGTCTCAAACGGTTTCGCCCAAATCTTCTTCTAAAATCTCTCAAACGGTTTCGCCCAAATAATCCCTAAACGTAATTTCTGCGTGTTCCTTTTGTTTTGGCATCCGTGCGCTGTCACATTTGAAATTCCCATGAAAAAATTTCCGCGTTAATCTCTTCATCTCTAAGGTGTTCTTGGTTACTCTATTAAGGCTTCGATAGAATATTAATTTATCGCTAAGTCTAATGACCTGAGGAGCCATATTTAAAAAATAAAATATTACTTTATCTCTGTCACTAAAGACCATTTATCCCTCAGACCTAAAGATCAAAGAAGCCATATTGTTTCTTAATTCCCCTTTCGTGGATCAATAATTCCCCTTTCCCCTCTAGTGGATCAATACATTGCCCCGTTAGAATTCAATGCGCATATGCAAACATCGGCCCGGAGTCAATACACTTAGAAACAACAAATAAATCGACCTTGAAAAAGGTGTCATTGACCTGTTAGTGGAGATACATTCTTTTGATAACCGAACTATGTACTCGTAGTAGTCATTAGGGCCTCTCTACTGATACGCATTTTATCGACCATCAGAGGAGGGTGGGATAAAAATTTTGGCTTTTTGAACTAAGCAACGCCGAAACTTATCTTACTTGGCAACAGTGAAGTGATTCCAACATTATGTTAGATTTTGAAACTTCCTCTTTATTATATTTGATTATACTTACTTGCTTTCAATTTACTTTTAGTTCAGCCCTTCGACCTTCCCCGTATGTCTGGAAATAGCCCAAGGAAAAAAAAATTTGCTGATTGTGCTACGTAAGTGACTGGAAGTAAGAAGTGACTTGGCCAAATAGTAACCAAAACTCCAAAAACGGAGTTTCAATAACAATAGTTATATAATAAGAATTCGTTTTTTATGCCGATTTCAAATACATAAGAATTGTTAAGTTAAATGGTAACTTCCAAAAGCTAAAGACCTACAAATTTTGTCCAGATTTTCAAAAAAAGGGAAAATACCCCTAAAAAGATAAGGAATATTAGTTAAAATCACACCGTCAGATTCAGCGTATCACAGAACCATACTGTAGAGGTTTCAAGCCCCCATCTTCAAAAACGTGGAATTTTATAATTTTTGGCAGAAAAAAGGTCAGGGATGCGTGTTTATTTGTTTGTTGTTGTTGTTTTTTTTTGGGGGGGGGGCTGATTGTTTCAAACGAATAGTGCCAAAAAATACAGAATGCTCAAACGGAAATTGAAAGTTCTAGTTCTTCTTTCAAGTGACCAAAAATATTGGAAGGCAACTAAACCCACGCCCTTTTCTTCCAAAGTCATTTGATCAAAATTTTGAGATGTCAATTTTATATAGCATAGTTGAAATGTTCAATAAGTATACCTTACGGGATGAAATGACCCCCATGATCCGCAGGAAAAGGGCTGTAAGCTATGAAATTTGCCCATTGTCTACACACATATAGTACTTGTTATTGGAAAGTAAAGACAATTTTTTGGATGAGGGAGGGGAGAGGGTGTGCTGATTAAGGGGTTTTCTAGTGAGAATTTTTGGTGAGGAGGGAGGCATCCGAATGAGAACTTTCCAGGAATAATGTCTAGGAGAAACTTCCTATATAAAATTCCTTTTACTCGGAAATTTCAAGGGAAAACTTCCTATATAAAATTCCTTTTACTCGTCTTATTTTCAATTTGTTTACTCAATTGTAAAAGCGGAGAGGTTCCGGGGGAAATTTTTCAGCGGGATTGGAATTGTTCGGGGGATTTTTCCATTAAGAGAGAATTTTCCGCAAGAGATTCTCCATGGGCAAATTTTCCGCGGGAGAAGTTATCCCTGGGGAAATTTTCTGGAGAAGGAAATTTCAATGCTGGAGGGCTGGCTTCCGAGAAAACTGTTGCATCCACGGAGGGATTTTCGGCAGGAGATGAAAAACAATCCGAAATTAAATAAAAAAACATTTTGTCAAATGAAAGTATGCTAAAAAGAACTTTTCAGACAGAATCATAGACAAAAAAAATTCTAAGGAGAGATATTTTCAGAGAGGTTGAAATTGCCCGGGAGGGGGGGGATTTTCCGTGGAAGTGATGAATAGATTTTCCAAGGCGATAGGAGACAGAAGAATAGTAATTGGCGTTAAGTATGTTTTACTGTTTAGGTCGCGGTAAAGAAAAAAACATCCAAAATCAAGTCACTCCTTTTAAGCCAACCATAGGAGTAGAGATGCCCCTATTGACACTGTCGCTCACCCCTGCTGCCACCTACAACTTTTTTTTACATAGTTTATGGATGGTTATGTGTGTTGATTATTTGATGGTTTTATGGACTTTGTCAGTGAGAATTTGAAAAACAGGAATTTTGTCACATTTATGGATGGTTTTATGGATGGTTATGTGTGTTGATTATTTGATGGTTTTATGGATTTTGTCAGTGAGAATGGAAAAACAGGAACTTTATCACTTCCTTCTTGTTGTTGTTCAATGCAGATGTTATGAGTTTCCAAGGAAACAGTATTTGTTGTTGTTGTTTTGAACACGCGATAGAGCCATTAGGGAGAACACGTGGTTAATGAGGTCAATGTTATTGTTATTGTTTTGGGCACGCTCTCAGCGAATGCCTAGGTCAATGTTGTTGTTGTTGTTTTGGGCACGCGATAGAGTCATTAGGGAGAACACGTGGTTAATGGGGTCAATGTTGTTGTTGTTGTTTTGAACACGCGATAGAGTCATTAGGGAGAACACGTGGTTAATGGGTTCAATGTTGTTGTTATTGTTTTGGGCACGCGATAGACTCATTAGAGAGAACACGTGGTTAATGGGGCCAATGTTGTTGTTGTTGTTTTGGGCACGCGATAGAGTCATAAGGGAGAACACGTGGTTAATTTGGTCAATGTTGTTGTTGTTGTTGTTTTGGGCACGCGACAGAGTCATTAGAGAGAACACGTGGTTAATGGGGTCAATGTTATTGTTGTTATTTTGGGCACGCGATAGAGTCATGTGGGGAACACGTGGTTAATGGGGTCAATGTTATTGTTGTTGTTTTGGACACGCTCTCAGCGAATGTCAAGGTCAATGTTGTTGTTGTTATTCGAGCCAGATGTTATGAGGTTCCGGGAAACATATGTGCTATCAGTCATTAATCAAATTGTTTCCGGCACGAAGTTTATTAATGTCTGGAGTTACCAACAAGAATCGTTTCCGAGCAAATGTTTTGATCTTAGCGCGCGAAAAGGTTTCCAAATAATTTGAAATGTGCCAGCGCAGAGATACCAAACAAGAGGAACACGCTGAAATTACGTTTAGGGATTATTTGGGCGAAACCATTTTAGCCATTTTATGGAATTATTTCGGCGAAACAGTTAGAGGCATTTTAAAAGATGATTTTAGAAAAGGTTTTAGAAGAGAATTTAATGGTAAAACTCTGTGGTCGTTATAATACACAAGTTCCATTTGAACAGTGTTGTGAGGTCCTCTACCCCAACCCCAAAGGGTTCCAATCCCCCTACCCCAACCCCGAAGGAAGCCCCCGGTACTCAAAGGTCCCCCAAGCTCCCAAAGGGCCCCCAGACCCCCTA
This sequence comes from Artemia sp. Qi Xiang Cuo, assembly GCF_049724085.1. Classification (NCBI taxonomy): domain Eukaryota; kingdom Metazoa; phylum Arthropoda; class Branchiopoda; order Anostraca; family Artemiidae; genus Artemia; species Artemia sp. Qi Xiang Cuo. The sequence continues at coordinate 93,759 of NW_028300609.1, forward strand.
AGACCCTCCCCGGTCCCCAAAGGCCCTCTCCGGTCCCCAAAGGCCCCCGGACCCCCACAGGCCCTCCCCCCGGTCCCCAAAGGTTCCCCAGGCTCCCAAAGGACCCCGAAGGAAGCCCCCGGTACTCAAAGTCCCCCCCAAGCACCCAAAGGGTCACCAGACCCCCAAACGCCCTCCCCAGACCCCCAAAGGTCCTTACCCGGTCCTCAAAGGCCCCCCAGGCTCCCAAAGAGCCCCCGGACCCCCAAAAGGCTCCCCGGACCCCCAAAGGCCCACCGGGCTCCCAAAAGACCACAGGGCTCCCAAAGTGCCCCCCAGACCCCCAAAGGTCCTCACCCGGTCCCCAAAGGTCCACCGGGCTCCCAAAGGACCAATCGGTCCTCAAGTGTCCCCCCCCAGACCCCCAAAGGTCCTCACCCGGTCCCCAAAGGTCCACCGGGCTCCCAAAGGACCAATCGGTCCTCAAGTGCCCCCCCAGACCCCCAAACGCCCTCCCTCGGCCCCTAAAGCCCCACCAGGCGCCCCAAGGACCACCCGTATCCCTTGCCCCCTCCTTTAAAATAATTTGAATTTTTTAACATGGTATTTTTTTTAAACTTTTTTACGTATCTTAAAATGACATGAAATATGCTTACGGCTCTACCAATCATACTCTGTGCTTGTTCAAAGACATGATGTGGCTTTCTCACTGGTACTCTATGGCAGGTTATCGACACTACCTAGTTTATTGCATGCATTAAATCAGTCTTTCTTACGCAGTGGAAGGATAAACACACAACTCATATCTGTAAAAAAGTGAAGATGAATTGTTCGACGAAAGTATGTACACATGAAAAAATCATCGTCGTGTTGAATGCAGACAAGGAGAAATACCTGAACTATGAAACGAGTGCAAGTGGTAACACTATTGGAAATGTATGCATGCGTTGTCATGACAGCGAGAAGTTAGATTTCTTTGGAGTACCCAAGAATTTCAATCGTGCAAACGGCGGATATGCAAGAGTAACATTACCAGAGAAATTAGTGCTCAAAGAGAATGCAAACTTAAAAATAATTGTCGATGATCGGGGACAACTCCTTGCCACGGCTTCTGGTAACACATTACCTGTTGATAAATCCTATCATCATCTTTCTGGTATCAGCATTTTAAAGAGAACAAGAAGAAGACAAGCATACTCCTGCACCAACATCATAAATCATATCTTGTCAATGTGTCAAAACTGCTATCTATGTAAAAATAATTTGACAAGAGACAATGAAATCGTAGGCAAAATAAAAAGGACATTAGCAGACAATATCATCAATGAATATAAAGATGAATTGACGGAAAGTGAAGCGCAAGTGTACTAATAATGTGTAATAATGTATTTAACGTATTTTAATATTAATATTCTACATGTCAGTATTTCATTAAAAATATTTTATGCATTATTTTGTTAAGTGTTCATTATTTTTAGGGTTTGTCAGAACGTCAAACGTTCAGAATATCTATTAAAAAGGTCAGAGATGAAAGAAAAAGAATTTTTAGAGATAGAGATACTGCTAGCAGACTCAATTTTCTCAATGAAGTGAAGAAAAGTTCAAGTTCTCTTCTGAACTTTACCAAAGAACACACTTCAATTCTAATTTCTCCAGAGAAAACTAAAATTTTCCACTTTAGTTCAGATCTGTCTCGAAGAGATGAAAAATTTAAAACACTGTTCCAAATTTTCTCAACGAAGTCAAGGAAAGTTCAAGTTCTCTTCGGAATTTTCCCAAAGAACACGCTACAATTCTAATTTCTCCAGAGAAAACTAAAATCTACCACTTCAGTTCTTTATTTCACAAAGACATAAAGAAATTTAATGTTCAATTCTAATTTTTCGGTTGGAAGATAGAAAAAGTAATACTATACTTGTGAATATTTTCATGGAAGATAAAAAGTTCTAGTTCAATTTAAAATTTTCTTAACGAAGTTAAGTAAAATTCAAGTTATCTTCTGAATTTTACTAAAGAACACACTACAATTCTAATTTCTCAAGAGAAAACAAAAATCTTTCACTTCAGTTCATTATTTCACAAAGACATAAAGAAATTTAAAGTTCTATTCTAATTTTTCGATTGGAAGATAGAAAAAGTAATACCATACTTGTGAATATTTTCATGGTAGATAAAAAGTTCTAGTTCAATTTTAAATTTTCTCAACAAAGTGAAGAAAAGTTCAAGTTCTCTACTGAATTTTACCAAAGAACACAATACAATTCTAATTTCGCCAAAGAAAATAAAACTCTTCCACTTTATTTCTATATTTCACAAATACATAAAGAAATTTAAAGTTCAATTCTAAATTTTTCGGTTGGAAGATAGAAAAAGCAATACCATACTTGTGAAATATTTTCATGGAAGATAAAAAGTTCTAGTTCAATTTAAAATTTTCTCAACGAAGTGAAGAAAAGTTCAAGTTCTCTACTGAATTTTACCAAAGAACACAATACAATTCTAATTTCGCCAAAGAAAATAAAAATCTTCCACTTAATTTCTATATTTCACAAAAACATAAAGAAATTTAAAGTTCAATTCTAAATTTTTCGGTTGGAAGATAGAAAAAGCAATACCATACATATGAAATATTTTAATGGAAGATAAAAAGTTTTAGTTCAATTTAAAATTTTCTCAACGAAGTCAAGGAAAGTTCAAGTTCTCTACTGAATTTTACCAAAGAACACGCTTAAATTCTAATTTCTCAGAGAAAACAAAAATCTTCCACTTCAGTTCTTTATTTCACAAAGACATAAAGAAATTTAAAGTTCAATTCTAATTTTTCGGTGGAAGATAGAATAATTAATACCATACTTGTGAATATTTTCATGGAAGATAAAAAGTTCTAGTTCAATTTAAAATTTTCTCAATGAAGTGAAGAAAAGTTCAAGTTCTCTTCTGAACTTTACCAAAGAACACACTTCAATTCTAATTTCTCCAGAGAAAACTAAAATCTTCCACTTAAGTTCTATATTTCACAACGACATAAAGAAATTTAAAGTTCAATTGTAAATTTTTCGCTGGAAGATGGAAAAGCAATACCATACTTGTGAATATTTTCACGGAAGATAAAAAGTTCTAGTTCAATTTAAAATTTTCTCAATGAAGTGAATAAAAGTTCAAGTTCTCTTCTGAACTTTACCAAAGAACACACACAATTTAAAATTTTCTCAATGAAGTGAAGAAAAGTTCAAGTTCTCTTCTGAACTTTACCAAAGAACACACTTCAATTCTAATTTCTCCAGAGAAGACTAAATTTTCCACTTTAGTTCAGATCTATCTCAAGGAGATGAAAAATTTAAAACACTGTTCCAAATTTTCTCAACGAAGTGAAGGAAAATTCAAGTTCTCTCCGGAATTTTACGAAAGAACACACTTCAATTCTAATTTCTCCAGAGAAAACTAAAATCTTCCACTTCAGTTCTTTATTTCACAAAGACACGAAAAATTTAATGTTCAATTCTAATTTTTCGGTTGGAAGATAGAAAAAGTAATACTATACTTGTGAATATTTTCATGGAAGATAAAAAGTTCTAGTTCAATTTAAAATTTTCTTAACGAAGTGAATAAAAATTCAAGTTCTCTTCTGAATTTTACCAAAGAACACACCCAATTTAAAATTTTCTCAATGAAGTGAAGAAAAGTTCAAGGTCTCTTCTAAACTATACCAAAGAGCACACTTCAATTCTAATTTCTCCAAAGAAAACTACATCTTCCACTCAATTTCTATATTTCACAAAGACATAAATAAATTTAAAGTTAAATTCTAAATTTTTCGGTTGGAAGATAGAAAAAGCAATACCATACTTGTGAATATTTTCACGGAAAATAAAAAGTTCTAGTTCAATTTAAAATTTTCTCAATGAAGTGAAGAATAGTTCAAGTTCTCTTCTGAACTGTACTAAAGAACACGCTTGAATTTTAATTTCTCAGAGAAAACTAAAATCTCCCACTTAAGTTCTTTATTTCACAAAGACATAAAGAAATTTAAAGTTCAATTCTAATTTTTAGGTGGAAGATAAAAAAATCAATAACATACTTGTGAAAATTTTCATGGAAGATAAAAAGTACTAGTTCAATTTAAAATTTTGTCAATGAAGTGAAGAAAAGTTCAAGTTCTCTTCTGAACTTTACCAAAGAACACACCCAATTTAAAATTTTCTCAATGAAGTGAAGAAAAGTTCAAGTTCTCTTCTGAACTTTAACAAAGAACACACTTCAATTTTAATTTCTCCAGAGAAAACTATATTTTCCACTTTAGTTCAGATCTATCTTGAGGAGATGAAAAATTTTAAACACTCTTCCAAAATTTCACACAGAAGATAAAAAAGGTCAAGTTCTCTTCTGGATTTTACCATAGAACACAATTCAATTCTAATTTCCCCAGAGAAAACAAAAATATTCCAATTCAGTTCTTTATTTCACAAAGGCATAAAGACATTTAATGTTCCATTCAAATTTTTCGGTGGAAGATAGAAAAATTAATACCATACTTGTGAATATTTTCACAGAAGATACAATACATTTGAATATTTTCCCGGAAGATAAAAAGTTCTAGTTCAATTTAAAATTTTCTCAACGAAGTGAAGAAGAGTTCAAGTTCTCTTCTGAACTTTACCAAAGAACACGCTTCAATTCTAATTTCTCCAGAGAAAACAAAAATCTTCCACTTAAGTCCTTTATTTCACAAAGAAATAAAGAAATTTAAAGTTCAAGTCTAAATTTTTCGGTGGAAGATAGAAAAAGCACCATACTTGTGAATATTTTCACAGAAGATAAATACCATACATGTAAATATTTTCCCGGAAGATGTTCTAGTTCAATTTAAATTTTCACAACGAAGTGAAAAAAGCTCAAGTTCTCTTCTGAATTTCTTAAAGTGAAAAAGTGCTCAATTCTGAATTTTACCAATGAAAATGAAAAACTCCACTTCTCTTAATTTCTCAATGACATAAAACATTCAAAGTTCTCTTCTAATTTTTCCAAGAAAATAAAAGGTTCCATTTCAGTTCAGGTTTTTCTCAAAGAGATGAAAAATTTATAGTCCTATTCTAATTTTAAATTAAATTTTACCCGCTTTGTCTTATGGATTTACCCCTCAAATTTTTAAATTAAAAATGAGGGACTCGTTCTATTATTAAAGACAATCGTTCAAACTCGTTCATCTAACCTCCAAAACAATAGGTTCGGTTAGGAATAAATAAATATTAATAAATAAATAGAAACATTTCTACATGTTTAAGTTAGGTTAGATTAACTTGTCATGAGCTCTCATGATAAGTTAACCTATCCTTTTCCGGTGAGTATCGTTAGGTTAGGCTAGATTAAGTTAGGTTAGATTAGGTTAGATTAGGTTAGGTTAGGTTAGCCCACGTACGCGTCACTTAGGTTAGTTTAGGTTAGGTGAGAGACAGGCAAAAAGTTAGGTGCATGATTTGGTTAGGTTAGGTTAGGTTAAGTTAGGTTAGAGTAAGTTACGTTCGATTAAGTTAGGTTAGGCTAGGCTAGCCTACGTACGTGCGCGTACGCAGGCTAACCAAGCCTAACCTAACTTAACCTAACTCTAACCTTAATCTAACCTAATTTAACCTAGCCTAACCTAACCTAATCAGACACCTAACTTTTTGCCTGTCTCTCACCTAACCTAAGTGACGCGTACGTGGGCTAACCTAACCTAACTTAGCCTAACCTAATCTAACCTAACTTAATCTAGCCTAACCTAACCATACTCGCCGGAAAAGGTTAGGTTAACTTATCATGAGAGCTCATGACAAGTTAATCTAACCTAACTTAAAAATGTAGAAATGTTTCTATTTATTTATTAATATTTATTTATTCCTAACCGAACCTATTGTTTTGGAGGTTAGATGAACGAGTTTGAACGATTGTCTTTAATAATAGAACGAGTCCCTCATTTTTAATTTAAAAATTTGAGGGGTAAATCCATAAGACAAAGCGGGTAAAATTTAATTTAAAATTAGAATAGGACTATAAATTTTTCATCTCTTTGAGAAAAAACCCGAACTGAAATAGAATCATTTTATTTTCTTGGAAAAATTAGAAGAGAACTTTGAATGTTTTATGTCATTGAGAAATTAAGAACAGAAGTGGGAGCTTTTTTCATTTTCATTGGTAAAATTCAGAATTGAGCAAACTTTTTTCACTTCTTTAAGAAAATTCAGAAGAGAACTTGAGCTTTTCTTCACTTCGTTGTGAGAATTTTAAATTGAACTAGAACTTTTTATCTTCCGGGAAAATATTTACATGTATGGTATTTATCTTCTGTGAAAATATTCACAAGTATGGTATTACTTTTTCTAGCTTCCACCGAAAAATTAGAATTGAACTTTACATTTCTTTATGTCATTGTGAAATAAATAACTGAAGCGGAAGATTTTAGTTTTCTATGGAGAAATTAGAATTGTAGCGTGTTCTTTGGTAAAATTCAGTAGAAAACTTGAACTTTCATTGACTTCATTGAGAAAATTTAAAATTGAACTAGAACTCTTTATCTTCCGGGAAAATATTCAAATGTATTGTATTTATCTTCTGTGAAAATATTCACAAGTATGGTATTAATTTTTCTATTGCTCACTGAAAAATTTAGAATGGAACTTTAAATTTCTTTATGCCTTTTGTGAAATAAAGAACTGAAGTGGAAGATTTTTATTTTCTCTGGAGAAATTAGAATGGAATTGTGTTCTTTGGTAAAATCCCGAAGAGAACTTGAACTTTTTATCTTCTGTGAAAAATTTGGAACAGTGTTTTAAATTTTTCATCTCTTCGAGACAGATCTGAACTAAAGTGGAAAATTTAGTTTTCTCTGGAGAAATTAGAATTGTATTGTGTTCTTTGGTAAAATTCAGTAGAGAACTTGAACTTTTCTTCACTTCGTTGAGAAAATTTAAAATTGAACTAGAACTTTTTATTTTCCGTGAAAATATTCACAAGTGTGGTATTGCTTTTTCTATCTTCCTTCGAAAAATTTAGAATTGAACTTTAAATTTCTTTATGTTTTTGTGAAATAAAGAAATCAAGTGGAAGATTTTTGTTTTCTTTGGCGAAATTAGAATTGAAGTGTGTTCTTTGGTAAAATTCAGAAGAGAACTTGAATTCTTCTTCACTTCGTTAAGAAAATTTTAAATTGAACTAGAACTTTTTATCTTCCGTGAAAATATTCACAAGTATGGTATTAATTATTCTATCTTCCACCGAAAAATTAGAATTGAACTTTAAATTTCTTTATGTCTTTGTGAAATAAAGAACTGAAGTGGAAGATTTTTGTTTTCTCTGGAGAAATTAGAATTGAATTGTGTTCTTTGGTAAAATTCCGAAGAGAACTTGAACTTTTTTATCTTCTGTGAAAAATTTGGAAAAGTGTTTTAAATTTTTCATCTCTTCAAGACAGATCTGAACTAAAGTGGAAAATATAGTTTTCTCTGGAGAAATTAGAATTGTAGTGTGTTCTTTGGTAAAGTTCAGAAGAGAACTTGAACTTTTCTTCACTTCATTGAGAAAATTTTAAATTGGGTGTGTTCTTTGGTAAAGTTCAGAAGAGAACTTGAACTTTTCTTCACTTCATAGAGAAAATTTTAAATTGAAATAGAACTTTTTATCTTCCATGAAAAGTTTCACAAGTATGGTATTAATTTTTCTATCTTCCACCGAAAAATTAGAATTGAGCTTTAAATTTCTTTATGTCTTTGTGAAATAAAGAACTGAAGTGGAAGATTTTTGTTTTCTCTGAGAAATTAAAATTTAAGCGTGTTCTTTAGTAAAGTTCAGAAGAGAACTTGAACTTTTCTTAACTTCATTGAGAAAATTTTAAATTGAACTAGAACTTTTTATCTTCCGTGAAAATATTCACAAGTATGGTATTGCTTTTTCTATCTTCCAACCGAAAAATTTAGAATTGAACTTTAAATTTCTTTATGTCTTTGTGAAATATAGAAATTAAGTGGAAGATGTAGTTTTCTTTGGAGAAATTAGAATTGAAGTGTGTTCTTTGGTAAAGTTCAGAAGAGAACTTGAACTTTTCTTCACTTCATTGAGAAAATTTTAAATTGGGTGTGTTCTTTGGTAAAATTCAGAAGAGAACTTGAATTTTTCTTTACTTCGTTAAGAAAATTTTAAATTGAACTAGAACTTTTTATCTTCCATGAAAATATTCACAATTATAGTATTACTTTTTCTATCTTCCAACCGAAAAATTAGAATTGAACTTTAAATTTCTTTATGTCTTTGTGAAATAAAGAACTGAAGTGGAAGATTTTAGTTTTCTCTGGAGAAATTAGAATTGAAGTGTGTTCTTTGGTAAAATTCCGAAGAGAACTTGAACTTTCCTTGACTTCGTTGAGAAAATTTGGAACAGTGTTTTAAATTTTTCATCTCTTCGAGACAGATCTGAACTAAAGTGGAAAATTTAGTCTTCTCTGGAGAAATTAGAATTGAAGCATGTTCTTTGTTAAAGTTCAGAAGAGAACTTGAACTTTTCTTCACTTCATTGAGAAAATTTTAAATTGGGTGTGTTCTTTGGTAAAGTTCAGAAGAGAACTTGAACTTTTCTTCACTTCATTGAGAAAATTTTAAATTGAACTAGAACTTTTTATCTTCCATGAAAATATTCACAAGTATGGTATTGCTTTTCCATCCTCCAGCGAAAAATTTAGAATTGAACTTTAAATTTCTTTGTCTTTGTGAAATATAGACCTTAAGTGGAAGATTTTAGTTTTCTCTGGAGAAATTAGAATTGAAGTGTGTTCTTTGGTAAAGTTCAGAAAAGAACTTAAATTTTTCTTCACTTCATTGAGAAAATTTTAAATTGAACTAGAACTTTTTATCTTCCATGAAAATATTCACAAGTATGGTATTAATTTTTCTATCTTCCACCGAAAAATTAGAATTGAACTTTATATTTCTTTATGTCTTTTTGAAATAAAAAACTGAAGTGGAAGATTTTAGTTTTCTCTGAGAAATTAGAATTTAAGCGTGTTCTTTGGTAAAATTCAGTAGAGAACTTGAACTTTCCTTGACTTCGTTGAGAAAATTTTAAATTGAACTAGAACTTTTTATCTTCCGTGAAAATATTTCACTAGTATGGTATTGCTTTTTCTGTCTTCCAACCGAAAAATTTAGAATTGAACTTTAAATTTCTTTATGTCTTTGTGAAATATAGAAATAAAGTGGAAGATTTTTTTTTTCTTTGGCGAAATTAGAATTGTATTTTGTTCTTTGGTAAAATTCAGTAGAGAACTTGAACTTTTCTTCACTTCGTTGAGAAAATTTAAAATTGAACTAGAACTTTTTATCTTCCATGAAAATATTCACAAGTATGGTATTACTTTTTCTATCTTCCAATCGAAAATTTAGAATTGAACTTTAAATTTCCTTGTGTCTTTGTGAAATAAATAAATAAAGTGTAATAATTTTGCTGTCTGTGGCGAAATTATATTTGAAGTGTTTTATTTAGTAAAATTCTGTAAAGACCTTTAATTTTTCTTCACTTCGTTATGAAAATTTTAAAGTGAACTAGAACTTTTTATCTTCGGTGAAAATATTCACAAGTACGGTATTACTTTTTCTATCTTCCAACCGAAAAATTAGAATTGAACTTTAAATTTCTTTATGTCTTTGTGAAATAAAGAACTGAAGTGGTAGATTTTAGTTTTCTCTGGAGAAATTAGAATTGTAGCGTGTTCTTTGGGAAAATTCCGAAGAGAACTTGAACTTTCCTTGACTTCGTTGAGAAAATTTGGAACAGTGTTTTAAATTTTTCATCTCTTCGAGACAGATCTAAACTAAAGTGGAAAATTTTAGTTTTCTCTGGAGAAATTAGAATTGAAGTGTGTTCTTTGGTAAAGTTCAGAAGAGAACTTGAACTTTTCTTCACTTCATTGAGAAAATTGAGTCTGCTAGCAGTATCTCTATCTCTAAAAATTCTTTTTCTTTCATCTCTGACCTTTTTAATAGATATTCTGAACGTTTGAAGTTCTGACAAACCCTAAAAATAATGAACACTTAACAAAATAATGCATAAAATATTTTTAATGGAATAATGACTTGTAGAATATTAATATTAAAATACGTTAAATACATTATTACACATTATTAGTACACTTGCGCTTCACTTTTCGTCAATTCATCTTTATATTCATTGATGATATTGTCTGCTAATGTCCTTTTTATCCTGCCTGCGATTTCATTGTCTATTGTCACATTATTTTTACATAGATGGCAGTTTTGACACAATGACAAGATATGATTTATGATGTTGGTGCAGGAGTATGCTTGTCTTCTTCTTGTTCTCTTTAAAATGCTGATACCAGAAAGATGATGATAGGATTTATCAACAGGTAATGTGTTACCAGAAGCCGTAGCAAGGAGTTGTCCCCGATCATCGACAATTATTTTTAAGTTTGCATTCTCTTTGAGCACTAATTTCTCTGGTAATGATACTCTTGAATATCCACCGTTTGCACGATTGAAATTTCTGGGTACTCAAAAGAAATCTAACTTCTCGCTGTCATGACAACGCATGCATACATTTCCAATAGTGTTACCACTTGCACTCGTTTCATAGTTCAGGTATTTCTCCTTGTCTGCATTCAACACGACGATGATTTTTTCATGTGTACATGCTTTCGTCGAACAATTCATCTTCACTTTTTTACAGATATGTGTTGTGTGTTTAACCTTCCACTGCGTAAAAAATACTGATTTAATGCATGCAATAAACTAGGTAGTGTCGATAACCTACCATAGAGTACCATTGAGAAAGCCACACCGTCTCTTTGAACACGCACAGAGTATGATTGGTAGAGCCGTAAGCATATTTCATGTCATTTTAAGATACGTAAAAAAGTATAAAAAAATAACATGTTAAAAAATTCAAATTATTTTAAAAGGGGGGGCACGGGATACCGGGGGTCCTTGGGGAGCCTGGTGGGGATTTTGGGGCCGGGGGAGGGCACTGGGGGGGCGGGGGGGCAATTGAGGACCGATTGGTCCTTTGGGAGCCCGGTGGACCTTTGGGGACCGGGTGAGGACCTTTGGGGGTCTGGGGGGGGCATTTGAGGACCGATTGGTCCTTTGGGAGCCTGGGGGACCTTTGAGGACCGGGTAAGGACCTTTGGGGGTCTGGGGCGGGCGTTTGGGGGTCTGGGGACCCTTTGGGTGCTTGGGGGGACTTTGAGTACCGGGGGCTTCCTTCAGGGTCCTTTGGGAGCCTGGGGAACCTTTGGGGACCGGGGGGAGGGCCTTTGGGGGTCTGGGGGCCTTTGGAGGCCGGGGAGGGCCTTTGGGGGTCTGGGGGCCCTTTGGGAGCTTGGGGGACCTTTGCGTCCGGGGGGTGCGTGGGGGGTTGGGGTCGGGGGATTGGAACCCTTTGGGGTTGGGGTAGAGGACCTCACAACACTGTTCAAATGGAACTTGTGTATTATAACGACCACAGAGTTTTACCATTAAATTCTCTTCTATAACCTTTTCTAAAATCATCTTTTAAAATGCCTCTGACTGTTTCACCGAAATAATTCCCTAAAATAATAATTTGTTCTGAAAAGATATAATAAAGCCTTAAAAAAGTATTATAATGTGAGGCTCAGGAGTCTTTGGGGGTCCGGGGGCCCTTTGGGAGCCCGGTGGACCTTTGGGGACCGGGGGAGGGTTTTTGGGGGTTCGGGGGCCTTTTGGGTGTCTGGGGGGCCTTTGAGGATCGGGGCGGGCCTGGGGGGGTCGGGGGGCCGTTGGGGGACGGGGGGAGGGCCGGGGGGGGGCGGGGGGGCCCTTGAGGGTCGAATGGTCCTTTGGGAGCCCGGTGGACCTTTGGGGACCGGGGGAGGGCCTTTGGGGGCCCGAGGAGAGCCTTTGGTGGTGTGGGGGCCCTTTGGGAGCTTGGGGGGACCCTTGAGGACCGGGGGCTTCCTTCGGGGTTGAGGTAGGGGGATTGGAACCCTTTGGGGTTGGGGTAGGGGGATTGGAGCCCTTTGGGGTTGGGGTAGTGGGATTTCACAACACTGTTCAAATGGGACTTGTGTATTATAACGACCACAGAGTTTCACAATTAAATTCTCTTCAAAAATCTCTTCAAAAATCATATTTTATAATGTCTCTAACTTTTTCGTCGAAATAGTTCCATAAAATAGCTAAAACGATTTCGCCAAAATTATCCCCAAACAGAATTCCAGCATGTTCCTTTTGTTTGGCATCCCTGCGCTGGCTTATTTCAATTATTTGGAAACCTTTTCGCGCGCTAAGATCAAAACATTTGCTCGGAAACGATTCTTCTGGAAGAACTCCAGACATTAATAAACTTCGCGCCGGAGACAATTTGATTAATGACTGATAGCACATGTGTGTCCCGGAAACTCATAACATTTGGCTTGAACAACAACAACGACATTGACCTTGGCATTCGCTGAGAGCGTGTCCAAAACAACAACAATAACATTGACCCCATTAACCACGTGTTCCCCCTTATGACTCTTTATGGACAAAGTCCATAAAACCATCCATAAATGTGACAAAATTCCTGTTTTTCAAATTCTCACTGACAAAGTCCATAAAAACATGCATAAATTATGTCCTGTCACGAGTAGAACCCCCCCTTCTTATTACAATGCAGATATTGTCTTTTGCTTAGTTCAACATCCCCCAAAATAAGCATTGTGAGTTTGACACAAGCATTTCACACACGAAACAGTTCCTAGGATAGTAATGATAGGCTCTTTTGACAACCTGCATACGCATGCGCATACGCATACCTTCATACCTTCATAGGTTGTGGATTTTGCGCTAGCCAGAAGACACTGTGTGTATTCATTTAATGCTGCTTCTATTGTCACTGTAACTAATAATATTAATGGTATTAAGTTGAAGCTTTTGGGGAACTTTTGGGAGGAGTTTCAGTAAAACAAAAATCTATGTGCACGAGTATATTAAAAGGGTATATAAGAACACATGCAGTGATGTTCTAGCAGAGCATGCAATATCATTGATTTTTTAAAGGAACTAATTTTATTAAATAGCAGGCAAAACTATAAATTCTTAAAGGAAAACCGGAAAGATTCAAACTGTTATTTTTTTCCTTTATAAAGACTATGTCAATATACAACGATAAGAAATTAATTTAAAAAAACTTTTTCCACGAAATAAGTTTTTCAAAAAAAGTAAAGAACTCCATTAAACCAAAAATGAACAAAAATAGAATAAAATACTCTATCAAGCATACAACTACCACAAATCAGTATTAATAAATAAATGAAACAGAAACAAACAGAAACTAAAGTAAATAAGAGTCAAACTTTAAACGAGTAGAAATTAATATGAGTAGGGATTAAAACCCCTTCGTTTTCTAAAAGCCAGAATATAATTTGTACTTACTGAAAAAAATTCTTTTAAATATTTTCACTTTTATAACCTTAAGAAATCAAAAATTAATTAAGATTTTAATGAATAAATATTAGAATATGCGTATTAAAATGACAATGCACATTCATTTGAATTTTATCAGTAAATTACAAAATATATTCTGGCTTTTAGAAGGCATAGGCATTTTCAGTGTCATGTATGGCAAGTATGAACAATTTCATCCTCAACAACCTCTCTCGGGAAATATACACTCGCAGATAATTTCTAATGAAGACTATTACATGAATTTATCATCAACATTTATTGATTTAAATGTTTCGGTGAAGAAAAAGTCAGACAATGCAACTCCCACTGCTGTCAATGGACTGTCCTATGAAAACTGTATCCTACAAAACTTGTTCAAACAAATTAATTGGGACAGGCATTGGGCTATGAAGATCAGGTGTTGATACTTCACTTTTTAAGAGTCAGAATATATTGGAGGGTTACCAGCCCCGCCTGCTCTTTTTTCCCCAAATACATCCGATAAAAATTTTGACATAGCCATTTTGTTCAAATAGTTCAAAGATGATATTAAAAAAACTCCGGTGTTGAAACAACCCCCCAGGGCCTATGGGCAAGCCTTCTTTTTCCAAACTCATCTGATGAAAATGTTGAAATAGAAATTTTGTTAAAAATAGCTAAAAAGTAAGATAAGAAAAACTCCAGTATCAATACTACCCCCCAAGGGCCCAGGGGAAAGCGTTCTAACTTATTCCCTTAACAAATCATGACACCGAAAAGACCGATGTTATGATTTCGATGCCGTGATTTGTCCAAGTCTAAAAACAGTTAGACATGACATGACCAAATATCTGATTCTTCAGCTGAAACTAGAATAATTTCTAAAAAATCTAAATAAAATAATTTTATTTAACTGGAAACTGCAAAAATATTTTATGGTTTCCGTGCAATAATTATAATTTATTCAAAAACTCCGGTGTCGAACAACCTCCCAGGGCCCGGGGGTAGTTGCTGTAAGTTTTGTCTTGGGGGCGTATATGCTTCTTTTATCTCAAAATTTTTATCGAATGCATTTGGGAAAAAAGGGCCATAGGGAGGGGGTATACACTATTTATAAAATGATAAAATAATCATTAATTATGAAATGGATTGATTTGTTGAAGGCAAATATAGTTGCATTTTATTTAATGTTAGTTATTAATAGTTTGTTCTTCGAGAATTTTCTTATATGTTCTCATACAAATACGAGCTTCCCCACAATAACTGGGCGTCATGCACCTAGAGACTCCATAAATCAACCCCGGATTGATATGTGTGATTCCTGAGAGTTCCTGTTGATAAAAACTTATCGTTTAAATGATGTGTTTCAGGAAATAAGAGTGAAAACTTTCCGTGGACTTGGAATCATCCGTTAATTAAAGTGTTTATTTTGCTATCCTCCGTATTTCTCTTAAAATTTGTCTCTCTTTCGACATCTCTCTAAATCTTCGCTCTGTCTCTCTTTCTCTCTGTCTCTCTCCCCTCTTCTTCCTGTCTCTTTACCCTATATTATTCACCAATAATAAGTTCAGATGCCCAATTATTCATATTTTTTTAATTTTCAAAATTACTCCTGTATCACGTGGTTAATATCTAAAAACTAGCAAAAAAAAAAAAATTTAAGGTTAAAAATATAATAGAGTGTTTCAGGAAATAAGAGTGAAAACTTTCTGTGGACTTAGAATCTTCCGATAATTAAATTAATTATTTTACTATCCTCCGTCTAGCTATTAAAATTGTTCTCTCTTTCGACGTCTCTCTCAATCTTCGCTCTATCTCTCTTTCTCTCTCTCTTTCTCTTTCTCTCTGTCTCTCTTCTTCTTTCTCTCTCTTTGCCCTATAATATGCAGCAATATATAGTTCAGATGACCAATTATACATATTTTGTTAATGTTCAAGATTATTCCCATATCACGTGTCGAGTATCTAAAACCTAGCAAAAAAAACAACGAATTTTTTAATTTTCAGCCATTTCTCTGGTTTGAATTAAAAAATTATAATTATTGCTCGGACACCATAAATATTTTTGTAGTTTCCAGTTAAATAAAATTATTTTATTTATATTTTTTAAGAAACTATTCTAGTTTCAGCTGAAGAATCAGATAATTAGTCATACCACGTCTAACTGTTTTTAGGCTTGGACAAATCATGGCATCGAAATCATGGCATCGGTCTTTTCGATAAATAATTTTATTAAACTGGAAACTGCAAAAATATTCATGGTGTCCGAGCAATAATTATAATTTTTTAATTCAAACCAGATAAATGCCTGAAAATTTTAAAATTTGTGGTTTTTTTTGCTAGGTTGTAGATACTCGACACGTGATATGGGAATAATCTTGAACATTAATAAAATATGAATAATTGGCAAGACGGAGGATAGTAAAATAATTGCTTTAATTAACGGATGATTCCAAGTCCACAGAAAGTTTTCACTCTTATTTCCTGAAACCCTCCTGATACACTATTTGTAAAATGATAAAATAACCTAAAACCTAGCAAAAACCAAAATTAATTTTAAAATTTTCAGGTATTTCTCTGGTTTGAATTAAAAAATTAAAATTATTGCTCGGACACCATAAATATTTTTGCAGTTTACAGTTAAATGAGATTTTTCATTTAAATTTTCTAGGAACTATTCTAGTTTCAGCTAAATAATCAGATAATTTGTTAGGCTTGCACAAATCATGGCGTCAAAAAGCTGGTAACGAATTGACTGACTATTTACTTAATTTCAGATTAATTTTTAGTTGATAAATAGAATGCTGTTACATAATATCTTTTTTGATCTAAGTTTACATCTATTTTCACATACTTCAAGTCCTAAAAGTAAGAACAGCTAAATATACCTTTTTGGAAAAACAAAGCAATGTACATAATAGGCCTACACTTTGAATGGCTATATCAAAATGTTGATCGGAAGTTCTGGAGGAAATGATGGGAGGGAGGGCTCTGATCGCTTTCGACTATCAATAGATAGATAGATGGATAAGATTTATTCTTCTTTAAATACACATGCAATATGACATGTAACTATTCCCCCAAAGGCTCAGTGGCCTGTAAAGAAGGGGCAAGACACATGAGTTACTAATCAGAGATGAAAAACAAAAGGAAATTTAAGATGATCCCCTACCCACAGACAGAAGAGCAAATAGGAGAAGAAAAGAAAATATTAATAAAATAAAACTATAGAAAAAAACAGATACTTTCAATTTTCAATCAAATAAGCCCACTTTGAAGTTGATGCGAGCATTCCCTCCACTAAAACCATATATATGAGCCCTCATTGAAGTTTATACGAGACTCTTTTCCATATGAACCATATATGCCCCCGGGGTTATCTTACAACGTTTGCTCTCGGGCCTTTGGGTTTTTTTTGACACCGGAGTTTTTGTTAGGTTCATTCAACCATTTTTAACAAAATGGCTATCTCAAAATTAATATTTAATACATTTGGGAAAAAAGGGTGAAAAAGTTGAATCTATGTTTTTGGGCTATATTAAGATAAATTTGTTTTTTCATTGCTTAAGTAGTGACATTGTAGATTGTGAATTTCTAGGAACTTTTTGCTTCTAGTGTCCCAGATAAAACTGGAATAATATACCCAAGTGTTCTTGATAGTATTATAAATTTCAGAACTGTCCAAAATATTCTGTTATTGACTTGCCTCAAATTCCAAAGATGGCTGAACACACACACACACACACACACACACACACACACACACACACACACACACACACACACACACACACACACACACACACACACACACACACACACACACACACACACACACACACACACACACACACACACACACACACACACACACACACACACACACACACACACACACACACACACACACACACACACACACACACACACACACACACACACACACACACACACATACACACACACACAAAAACACATACACACACACAAACAAACACACAAACACAAACACACACAAACTCACACTCACAAACACACTCTCTCAAACTCGCTCTCTCACACACACACACACACACACACACACACACACACACACACACACACACACACAAACACACAAACACACAAACACACAAAAACAAAAACACAAACAAAAACAAAAACAAAATAAAAAAACACACAACACACAAACACAAAAAAAAAAAAACACACACACACACACACACAAACAACAAAAAAAAAAACATCCAAAAACCAACACACAACCCACTAACTAAAACACACCAAAACCACCAAACACCAAAACTCAATCTCACAAACAATAAAACCCAAACCCAAAAAATCTAAAACACCCAAACAAACTCAATCACACACTAAACATCACACAAACACCCACCAACACAAAAATTAACAAAATCACCAACAAACAAAAAAAACAACCCACCCAAAAAAACCCAAACAAAAACAAAAAAAACAAAAAAAAAACAAGAAAACAAACCACCACAAAACAAAGAACAAAAACACACACACACACCAAATTAGAACCAAATTGAAGCTTTTCAAAAATGGTAAACCAGATGAAGCCAATAAACTAAGAAAATCAATTAAAAGAGAAATTCGCAAATTGGCACGACCGTACTACAAAAATAAGGTCGAAGTATTGTTTACTAATAAACCAAAAAACTGGTATTCTGAGGTTAAAAAGCTGTGTGGCAGGAAGCTTGAACAGCTTAACTTCAATCTACCCGAGTCCCCTGATATTACTGCCAATAATCTCAATAAATTCCTCGCTTCCATTGTCCAGAGTCTTCCACCACTGTCCGACCAATTACCATCAGGAGCCCTTTCCCCTTCTTTACCCACTGTTTCTCCGTCTGAGATAGAAAGAAGAATTCAAAAACTAAGAAAGACAAGTATTTGTCTTTTGGATATCCCCTTTCCTCTTATCATTGCCTTCGGTGATTTCTTGTCTAAGCCCTTGTCTTTCCTGTTTAACAAGATTACCGAGTCTGGGCAAATTCCTACAATTTGGAAACAGGGTTTCATAACCCCTCTGAAAAAGAAAAATGGAAAGCCTGGTTTTGAAGGCGTCCGGCCTATTACTCTTACTCCTGTTATTTCGAAACGTTATGAAGGTTTACTTACAGATTGGCTAAAGGAAAAAATCTTGCCTCTTACTGACTTGAAACAATTTGGGAACCTAAAATCCACCTCTACTTCCCATTACCTCATTTCTCTTATTGATCACATTGGTAAAATCCTTGAAAAGCCTAATTCCTGGCTAAATTTAATTTCCATCAACCTTCAGAAAGCATTCGACCTTGTTAACCACAATATTTTAATTGAGAAACTTGTCAACGAGTTCAATATTAATCCCTTACTGGTGAAATTAGTTGCCTCCTTCTTAAGAAATAGATCGCAAGTTGTCAAATACCAAAATCATTATTCAAATCCTCTCCCTGTCCACAACGCCATACCCCAAGGTACTCTCCTAGGTCCCCTTCTTTTTTCAGTAATGATCAACAGCCTTGCAAAGGAATTTCCTGACCGATGGAAATTTGTTGATGACCTAAAGGTTGTTGAAACTTGCTTCAGAAATTTAATAAGTGACCCTATGAGTATCCTCAATGAAATTGGAGACGAGACCTTAGACTTAGATATGACAGTAAACGCCTCTAAGTCCATGATAATGCCCATTTCTTTCCTCAAATCCTCGCCCTATTTTCTTAATCCTATCCCTCCTGAAATTTCTATGTCCTCATTTAAAATACTTGGCGTCACAATTTCTTCAAATTTAAAGTGGGATATCCACGTTAGTGACATTATCCATAGAACTAATGTGTCTATCACCCTCCTTAAGCTCCTAAATAAATTCAGAGTCCCCCCTTCCCACTCCTTAAGAATTTACACGTCTTTTGTCTACCCGCATCTAGAATATGCTTGTCAAGTTGGGCACACTGATAAATGTTACAAAGAATCGTGACAATTCAAATCAATTTAAGAAAGGGCCTTTCGAATAATTTTCAAAGAAGACAAAGTGCTGTACTCTCTGCTCCTAAAAAAAGATAGTCTGAAAACACCTGAGAAAAGGAGGGTTTTGTTGTGCCTCTGTTTTGCAAAAAATACCATAACAAACCCTCGGACGGCAAGTATTTTCCCCAAAAGTCACTCCCCATCCAGAATACGGCCGCCTCGAGCTGTTTCTGAGCCCATCCCTGCTTTGTCCCCCATTCGCTGCGTTACTTCCAGATACGAAAGAACTTTTATCCCCTTCATTACAGAGAAAATGAATAAAATGCCTCAATAGTTTCTTTTTTCCCCTCTTTTTTGTTTATTATCTGATGGTACTGCCCAGGTTCTTGCACTCTTTTGCTTGCCCCCCCCCTTTCTTGACCAGTTTTTATTGTTTTTAACTCTTTTATTGATTTACTGTAGTTTAATTGATGACACTTTCTTAGTATCCCTTTTAATTTAATTGCATTTATGTCTCGTTCTAAGTTTAGTTTGACCAGTTTTTAATGCATTTATGTCTCGCTCTAAGTTTGGTTTGACCAATTTTTTTCTTTTTTAATGTTTTAATTTAGTTTTTACAGTTTTAATTATTGACTATTAAATGATGTTTATTATGGTCTTCTCTATTTTGTTGTTGTTCTTTGCATTTTTAGTGTAACGATTTATTTGTTGTCGTCTCCAAAGTCCAAATTCGGCCCTTTGTCGGCTTGTGATAGCGATTTTTTTGAAATAAATATCTTATCTTATCATACACACATACACACATTCACATTCACATACACATAAACATACACATACACACACACATACAAGTACAAGTACACATACAAGTACACATACAAGTACACATACACATACAAGGACACATACAAGTACAAGTACACATATACATACAAGTACACATACACATACACACATATACATACAAGTACACATACACATACACATACAAGTACACATACAAATACACATACACATACACACATACACATACACACATACACATACAAATATAAACAGAAACATACACATACACATACACATACACATACACAGAAACACATACACATACACATACACATACACACATACACATACATATACACAGACACACATAAAAATACACATACACATATATACATACACATACACATACACATACACACATACACACACACATACACATACACATACACACACATACACACATATACACACACACACACACATATATATATATATGCACACATACACACATACATATATGCACACACACATATACACACACATATACACACACACATATACACACACACACAGAGAGACACACATATACACACACACACACTTCCGATTCTTGAGCTGAAACAAGAATATTTTCTAAAAAATCTAAATAAAATAATTTTATTTAACTGGAAACTGCAAAAATATTTATGGTGTCCGAGCAATTATTATAATTTTTTAATTCAATCCAGAGAAATGCCTGAAAATTTAAAAATTATTATTTTTTTACTAGGTTTAAGCTACGACACGTAATCTGGGAATAATTCTGAACTTTAACAAAATATGAATAATTGGGCATCTGAACTTATTATTGGTTAATATTATAGGGTAAAGAGACAGAAAGAAGAGGAGAGAGAGAGAGAGAGAGAGAGAGAGAGAGAGAGAGAGAGAGAGAGAGAGAGAGAGAGTATTTTACTATGAATAAAGCTTTCATTTCTGGAAGTAAACTAAATGTTCCAAATTTTGTATTGAAAAATATACTAACAGCTGTATTTTGCCTTTTTACTGTTAAATTTTATGACCACGCTTTTTATATAAAAAACAACTTTATATACCCCCAGGGCATAACTTATAACCTTAGCCCCGAGGGCTGTGAAGGGTTGTCGTACTAAGACAAAATTTTCTGACCCTTAAACTATGTTCAACAAAATTAAAGAAAGTATTAATTTTGTTAAAAAAAAAGTATTGTGTAGCAAAGGGTCTAAGTTTCTTTGAAATTCCGAAATTGAGAAATTTCCTTTTACATATTTACTTAAGAATGAATTCGGTGGAGGGCCTAAAACATAATTTTCTAGCGCCAAGATCCGTAAAAACATACAAAGTACCCTTAAACCATGAATTTTCCTTTTGATTTGTCTCTCACACAAATTGGCTAGGAATTAATAATCTTAATTCAAACGGATTCTTAATTCAAATTCTAATAATGTTAATTCAAATTCAAACGGATCGCGGTAGTGAATTTGTTAATCCACCTGTCGTATGTATTCATGAGTTAAATAAAATCATGTTGAGTTATAATCAATGACCCCATCGATCATTGCCCAACTCATCCCCAACGGAGGTTCTGCATTCTGATCATGATACATTGGATACTTTTCTTAAACAATATTCCAATGAAATGATTGTGAAGAAAAAATTCAATGTTGGTATACTGTTTGAATTAATAGTACAACTAATGTTTTTGAAAAGTGTATTTACTTGTGATCCACTGAACGTTTTAAAGTGGCAAAAATCCTAAACACTAAACCCATAACTTATCGTCTACAAGACACCAAAGATGAAGAGATTCTCGGCTGTTTTTATGACTATGAACTAGAAAACGTTAGAGACACTTGTGAAATTTATCAAATTGAAAAGATATTAAAGACCCGTACTCGCAGTGGCGAAAAACAGTTACTTGCTCGTTGGCTAGGATAGAACTCTGATTTTGATTCTTGGATTGGTGTTGAAGACATTAACAATGCCCAATGATTTTTATGTAACATTAATGTCAAACTTCTCCAATCCTCTCTACAATGAATTGAATAAAACAAGTGATTTTTCGACGAAACTATCCCCCACCATCAAATTTGATGATGGAAAGTATGAAGTGGCTCCTGTCGACTGTATTCTCAAAAATACCTATGATATCCTGAGAAAAGATCGCATATATGATATAAAAATTAGACCCTATGATTGGCCGCCACCCGTAGGTGATCAACATCAAATTTAAACTTCAATTGGTTGGATTATCCATATGTTGAATTACCCTACGAGGAACTCAGTTCTATGAATGATTTCTGTCGTTCTATCAATAAATGAATTTCCGCTAGCAAAAAAGGAGCCTTTTATTTCAACTATTCAAAGGAAGAGGGGAAGATCTACATTAGTTCATCCATTGCTAATGAAAAGGTCATTCCCAATGATAATCTAAAAGATGTTCTTGGCTTTTAACTTGATATTATCAATGATAAAAGGCCGGAAGCACTAATGTAATTTCTGCTGAGTATCCACCAGCCTTCGCCTCGGACAATTGTATATTTCTCTATTCCTCATTTGTTGAATCGTCGAGAGTCGGTAATTCAACTGTCCATCTTCTAAAGAGTTCTGGAACGCCCGTAAACAGTTCACTATGTGCCCGTAAACATTTCATGTCTGGAACTCTGTCAGTTAACACATAGAACTGAATTAGGTGATCCTCTAGCAATTTCCAAAGTTTTGGCTGTGATTATATGTCATTTTTGACCCAACTTCACTGCCTAAGATGAACAATATAAGATTTCAATTTGTCTGTCGTGATATCGACTGCGATGTTGGTGCTCTGAATCCTCGTCAAATACGTTATGGATTGGACCATTACAAAGGGTGTACTACAATGTCTGGCTGTGGTCTTGGTAGCTGGTTTGCTAGGCTATTTTGTTCTGCACTACCCCTTGTCAGAAAGTATCTTGTACCTGCTGCATTAAATTTTGCTGCCTCAACACTAGAGGAGTGGGGATTAGGTAAATTTTTCAACGAGAGTGTTGAAGAAAATAGTAGATCTTCAGCAAGAGCTGTTGGTGAGCAATTAAAACCTCAGCAAAATGGGAGGGGATTAAAAAGGGTGCGTGGTCATCATTCACTCATCAGTCTCTACCAGGTGGGAAGCGAAAGACATCAATAACGACTTTGAGGAATAAAAGGAAGAAGACCAATAAATAGAAGAAGAAAAAGATTGTTAGATCAAAGAAAGTTTTTTCTCTTAAGATGACCTATCTCCCCCATAAAGAATTGCAGTCATCAATCACCTCCTCATTGAACCTATTCAATGCTGAAAATGTTGATGTTAGTGTCAAGTATGCCTACTATGAATAATTTCATCCTCAACAACCTCTCTCGGGAAATATACATTTTCAGATATTTTCCAATGAATACTGTTTCATTGATTTATCATCAACATTTATTGATTTAAATGTTGTGGTGAAAAAAAAGTCAGACAATACAACTCCCACTGCTGCCGATTGCCTGTCGTATGAAAACTATATCCTCCACGACTTGTTCAAACAAATTAATGTATTCATTAATGGAACATTGGTGAGCACTAGCAATAATATATCAAACTATACAAGCTTCATATAATTTACGATTATGACACCAAAAGCGTATAAGGAGTTGAGAGGACAGGCAATGGGCTGTGAATATAGATCGGGTGTTGATACTGACGGTGAGTTAACAGCTGCAGGGACCCAGGAGTATCATATAGTTGGTAAATTTAATCATGATATATTCAATATATCCCAATGGTTGTCTTCCAGTGTCAAGATTGACATAAAATTACAACTAGCTCCATCGAATTTCATTTTGAGAAAAAAACTCGCTATATCACCTGATGCAAATGTCATTATCACTTCAGCAATTCTTCATGTTCGAAAACAACATGTTATGATCTCTTTTGCATTGCCGGGGGAAAAGCTAAGAGCCAATGGTAACAATATTAAACTTCTTGTCCCCAATAAGATCACCAATCAACTTCACATTACCACTGGCTCTTTCAGTTATACTGATTCATCCTGTATCAATGGAGAAATCCCATCAAAACTCGCTTTGGCCAATATGAAGGGTGCCAGTGCCGTGGGATCCTGGACTGCATCACCCCATGATTTTAATTTTTTTCGTCTATCTAGTATTGTGTGCACAGTGAATGGAATTCCACTGTACACTCCATCATTTGATAAAAAATCCTATATAACTCTGTATGAGTTGACCATGCTATCCCTAGATCATGATTCACAACTATTTGAAAATGGAATAACCGATTCAATGTTCTCAAAAACCATGGTGTAATTGTTTTGGACTTGTCTGGCACCCAGAATATGAGTATAGTACAAACGGGGAATGTATGCTTAGATTGCAAATTTGCCAATGCTTTGACTGAGAATATCACGTTAATATCACTGAGTCAATTTGAAACCTATTGGGAAATCACACCCGACAGTAGAGTTCTAGTAGACCTTGCACCATGAGCACTACCCAAATAATCAGCTTATTTAATATGGATTTATGCATGTCACAGTACAAGTCCTATTGCATACCATCGGACTTCGTTGAAAAAATTCCAAGCTTTAACAATACCCTAATCATTGTTAATAGCAGTCCATCGACTTTGAAGACAGGTAATTGGCTAAGTATCTTTCAAACAACGAAGAATATCGAATTTTTTGATCCTCTTGGTCTGTAATTTAAATTCTACACTCCACACATCAGCGACTTTATTGACAGCAGAGGGAAAACTTTTATTCAAAATCAGAAAAGAATGCAGGATTTAACGACTTTGACATGTGGCTTTCAGGCACTACTTTTTTCATATTTAGACGTCGTGGCTATACCTACAAGCAGTTTCTCAGCATTTACGTTGACTTTCGTCGATTGAACGACTTTCTAGAGGAAAATATACTTTCAAGCGTGTTTAATATTGATTATTAAAGGTCTAAATCACGTCTAGGAATCTTTCCAGTCATACCAGGATAAGTATTCTACCACTGATTACATTTATAATAGTGGCAATTAGAACATAGGTGTCATCTAGGATGAGAGTCACACATCCCTTCAAGACAGGAATTACAACCTTTAGTTTGTACAGCATGTACTCTATACAATTTACTAGGGTTGTATAATCTATACTTTTCATCATACTCATCAATAGTTATACAATTTTCACATGATGACCAGCTTCCCAGTGTATTCATGCAGAGTGGACATGTATGGAACATTTTTTCAGGTGTTGACACTCTCACTACCAAAATAAAACTGAGCTAAGATTAACAGATTGAGTGGAATACAGAGAAATGAGTAAATCCTCATTGAACAACATCTTTCTAGTGAAAAAATCATAGTCTCAAATTTCTAAGCTAATGTGTGTTTAAAAGCAAATGTACAATATCATTTCGTCTTGCGTGATCAATATGTCAATAAATTGTCTAAATGCCTTTGGAACACAACGTAAAAGCTTCATGCAATAGTATAATGACGGAGAATCAGTTTTTATTATATCGACCAGCATTTCCTGAGAAAACATCTTCCTTTGAATAGATAACTGCAGAAAATCATCATCTAGAATCAAAGGTTTTTCCATAAATATAAGATTCCCTATGATCTTCTTTTTCTTAAATCTGTCCATTTTTTAGAGTCCTAACACTCTCACAACCAACTTCAGACTAACCAGGATTCTGTTTCTACTTTAAAAATATACGCTATCCTACTATAGAAAAAATATCTTCGATTTAGAAACAATTTTATTGAATATAAATACAACAATAATAATCACTGATTCAATCTATTCTCCTCAATATATTTCACTAGTGTATCTAAAGCAGCTCGAAGTCTATT
>NW_028300610.1:0-65724 GCF_049724085.1 Artemia sp. Qi Xiang Cuo
TATTGAATTTTCTACTTTAGGGTCTTCTTTTAGGGTTTTCTTTTCCTTCTTTCATTTATAAACTCCTCCATCGGCAATTAAATGTTTTGGAAAGGTGGTAGAAATAAACTATGATTATTGTTAGCCATGATTCATCAGCAACTATAAAGATCAGAGTTGTCATACATTTTATTGAGCATAAATCCCAACTTGCTCATTTTGTAGAGGGGGCATTGAATGCTCCAACATGTCCCTCCTATGAATACAATAACTTTTGTTTCATCTTATTTCCTGTCTTTTTTATGATTTTGATTTTCTCCCAAAAAATATTTGACCAGGCAGATCACCAGACTATTGACGCTCCATGTATGATTTACCAAACTTAGTAATGGTAAGGAAGAAAGAGCTGTTACAACTCCACTGCTGCAGTGAGATTAAAACACATGGATTCCTCCTTGGAGATTAGGGGGGTAGAGGCATTACCTATGTCATGCCCCAGCAACCAATTGGAGTAAGAGGACTTGTCTACTGTTGCACAAAAGCCATAATCACTAAAGACAACTGAGCAAAACAAAAGTAAACTCTTTTGGTGATTTTTAGAATATTGATTGTTAAATATTAACACCCTAAGACACAGGAATCCCAATGAAGAAAGTTGTGAGAAGATTATCCTCTTCTTTTGTAAAAACAAACTATTACTAAAGCTTGTTTCCATCTCCAGAATTTTCATGAAAATGTTGAAATGAGGAAATTATTTTAGCCCAGCCATAAAGCTCAAATGAAACAGAGATTTCTTGGAAAAGGGACTTAAAACATAAAGTACATTTCCAAGAAATATATGGATGGGATATGATGAAGTCACTAAGTCACACCTTGTAATATTCAAGATAGAAAATGAAAACTGAAATTTCTCTACTTATTTTAGCAGCTCAAGCACAAAGATTTGGATAAAAATATTAAGAAAGAACCTGGAAAAAACTAAACTCTATGAGAAGTTCCAAATTTTTACCCTGAAATACCTAAAAAATACCTAGCAAAATAAACATGTCTTGATTGTAGTCTAACCAGGGAATTATCACGTAGTCCCAGTAGGACTATTCAATTAACTAAATTATACTTAACCAAATAGACTTTTCCCTAATGAATGAAATATTCATTCACTTTTCATAGTATTTTTTTTATGACAATTTAATTGGAGCCAGGCTACTAAAAACCTAGGTCATGATTGGTTGCATAACTAGAAGTACGGGCTGGGCAGACCACTTTCAAGTCTGGTGCAGTTTCAGGGGGATGTAAGGAGTAAAGAGAAGAACAGAACAAAAATATTGTAGGGTCACTTCTAAGTAATACCATGACCATGGAGGATCAAGCTCCAACTTGTGAAGACATCAAAACAACTGCTAGAAACGTTGTGATAGAGCTTGGTCTGGATTCAGAAGTGAAAATTATTTGTGTCAAAGTTGAATATGCTAGTGCGGAATCATCAAGCTCTTCTTCCCAAGCTTTGCTGCAAAAAGTCTCCACTGACAAATTAACTGTCTAGAAACAATAATACACCAGTAACAGCCAAGGCTCATGAAGTAGAATATGCCTCTAAACCACCATCCCACAGACAGCAAGTCACAAACCTGGAGTTCAGAGAATTCATTTATTTTCAACCCAGAGTATCATGGAGATAATCTGATCATTTATTATGTTTTATTATTTGTGTAAATAATTATTCTGCACTGTTGTAAATATCAAGTTCACAAAAACAATTAATGCTACTGATTAGTGTTTTTGTGATCCCATCATTTTCTTAAATAGTCCGTTTTAAGGCATGGAAGCAGGGGGAGGGCTATTCATTATACTCACAAATAAGGTGGAACTTTCAAAGCCCGCCCCAGAGAGTACCAATGCTAGGTACGCCACTAGTACTGATAAACCATAAGAAAACCATTCATCTAAATGTTTTCCTTAAAATTGTAAATGTTGACTCTCCTTTTAAAAGAATCAACCTGCAAGTTTTCAGGTGTAATCCCCTTGGGAGACCATTTGAAATGAAGGTACTGTACTGCATCTTACAAAGCCATTCTTCAAGCATTCAGTGTGGAGTTTATCTTCTAGGAGGTAATCTGATCATATTGTGTTTACATATGTTTGTAACATTGGTGGGGGTTCTAGCAATTGAAATGTTCCAGTGAACAACCAGTAATTGAAGAGTGGTGTATGTATCATCAGCTTTTCCATTTCAGAACTGACTATTTCTGATGTGTAAATAGAACATTTTAAGGGAAGTTACATATTGTTACTATTTAGCTACAAAATAGCAATAATGCAGTTAAGCTCTCTCCTCTATTGCCCCTCCCTTTTCCATGTCAGTCCCTGGCACTTGGAGGGATACTGCATATGTTAAGTTTTTCTCTTCTTTTTTTAATAAGTGAAATTTGTTTTTTGGTTTGAAATTCAAAAATCTAACTACAAGCCAAATACTATTCAAAGCATTAATTAATTCATAATTTCTATTGGTTTAAAATTGCTAGGTAAAATAAATTCAACAATCCCTTAGTTTTGGAAAAACCATTTAATTTCATAAATCACCAAAACATGAATATAACCTAACTGAATGATAAAATCACAGGTTATACCAACTCTGCCTCTATATAAGTAAAGATAAATGGCACATACTAGATAGGTAAGCATCCTCAAAAGCAAGACTTTGTAGAACATTGAAGACAGGAAAATGATATAACTTCTGGTATTCTTCATTGCCTGAAAAATAAATAAATACCAAGTCAATCAATTGTTGATCCAGAAAATAAATTCAAATTAAAAGCTGCTTTGCACAAACAATTAGTTAAACTCCCATTTGCATGCAATTCAATTAAACATAAATCAATGTAAGATTTTTTCAGATAAGTTCTCATCCAAGCAAAATGCCAACTATTTTTTATTTTCTTTCTTTTTTTTCTGCTTTTCATTGCAGGAATTCAAAATGCAGCAAATTACATAGATAATGAAGGCTTCTATCTGGTTTTCATGGCATGAATGCTAAAAGCTTCAAAGTACTGGTTAAAGTGTGCAAAATAACACAAAGAAAAAAAAGAGGACTCTGATTTTGAAAATGTTTTTACTATCCTCTTCTCTCTAATACTGCTAAAAAGAGAATTGGTATGGTAGGTTGTGTTCTTAAAATTGTCATAAACTATCAGAAAAGTAAGCATATGGCAGCTCAAGGCTCCTTTGGTGGACAGAAGACTTACAATGTTGTCTTTAGAATAAGCTAGGCCAGTGTTTCCCATCAGCAGGGTGTAGAACAGTTGTGTTGGATATGAAAATGATTATAAAAGTACACAATTTATTTGTTTCGCATTTCTTTTTAACTCGGGACAAATATTTTGAGTTTATAAATTAACTATAATATCATCTATCACAAAGTAGACTTTTCACCTAATTGTCCAAGAAAATAGATTGTGCTTATAAACACATCTTTTTGTACTGTAATGCACAATGACTTTCAAAAGGAAACATTTTATAATGTCTGTCAAGTCTTTCTATGCCCATATAGATGCTTAGATAGCCTATAAACTGTTATTGCACAAACCCTAAAATTATCATTCTTGTCTCTTATTATAATAATAAATATGAAATATGTTATTTCCTTTATGGCCCAACAACACAATTTGTGCTTGTTTGTTTTTATTGTAACTTATTTTAGCTCACTTTTCAAACAGATACCTGATTTTATATATTAGCTTAAATTCAACAATGATAGCCTAATGTGTAAGAATCAAAACAAAACCACAATAATAAGGGCAGCTTACCTTAAGCTGAACATTTCTATGTTCATATATAAATACCAGTTTCTTAGCATCAAAGAGAATTAATAACTTATGTGATTCTAACATAAAATGATGGAAATCTTAGAAATCTATTGCCTTTTTTGCAAAAATTACCAATCTCTGACAAATTATCCAAGCCTTGCAATAGTAAAAATGAGTAGCCTAGCACTAAAATAGCAAAATCACTTTTTAAGTCCCCATAAATCTCCTAAAATATAAATAAAACTGGTGTAAATGAATATAATATTCTTTCTTCTTTAAAATGAAAGGGTTTTTCTAATCTTTAAGTGATTGTTTGCTTCTTAGCCTGACAAAGCAGTCTAAACAAAGCCAACATTGATGTTTGTACTCCACAGAAAGCTGCAAGACCAACTGTAATTTGTTCCAAATTTATAGAGCTTAGAAAACAAATTCAGTTGAAGGATTTGAGAGTGAATTTGACTAAAGGATTTGCTTTTTATTGATGTTTTAACTCAGCAGTTTTGGTAATTTTGATACAACAACTGAATAAAGCATATGCTAAAAAATTGTGCTGACAATGTAATTAGTGTTTCTGACCATCTATGAGTTTAGAATATATTCTGTGTTGGTTCAAAAAATCCTAACCACTGTGTCTGGAAACAGGATTGGCAAAAAATTAATGTCCCAACTTACAATTTAGTTTCTGATAATAGCCTATATAATAAAAATTAAAGTTGCCTTATCACCTATTGCAGACTAACTTGGGCATAGGTAAGACTGACAAGCAGTTATCACTGAAAACCTATTGCTATGAAATTGTGCATGCATTGAAAGTGGCTACAACTACAGCAAAACCTACTAGAAAAATCCAAATCAGAACAGAAATACCAAGGTGGAACATAACCCAAAGCTTAGTGAAGTCTGCTGTTGGTCATAGATTTGGTTTCAGTTGTGGTGTGACAATGGTAGGCCTATAGTGGTTATTGTGAATAAAATTAGATTGTACATGAAATGCAAATTTGCAAATGTTAATCTCAGCACTGGGCTCATATTATAAAAGAAAACAGCACTTGAATCAAAATCAACCTTCCCTGGTTTGGAAGTTTGTGAAAAATAGATTGGGATTGAGCAAAGTTGTGAAGCTAAAAACAATTTTGTTGTAGCCTACTTCATTTAAGAAGGAAATCTATTTTGCAAGGTTTCACTTTTGTAACATATATATTTTTAAAGGTCAGGACCTTCTAGAGGGAGAAGGAGTGGAGGTAGGTACATCAAAATACCTTCCCAGGACATAATTTAGCCTGTAGACCCATCCCTGAAAGTTTCATTTTCCTAACCTAACCCCTTTCCAAGATAGCCAAAAGTAGCTAAAGCAGGATTTTCTGTGTTACTTTCTAACAATATACTCTTATATAAACATACTTGTTAACACTAGGCTAGGGCAAATTGAGTCCACTGTAAATGTTAGCCTATAGGTTAACAGAAATAGCACAATTGTTCAAGCATACCACTAAAAATCAGATCAGAAAGAAAGTATTTTCACCTAGCTCCTCAGTGCTTTTAAGAGCCATTTACGTAGTTATAGTGTACATGAATTTGATATATAACAGGAAAATGTGAATCTAAATTAGCCTATCAGCATTTTTTATTTTAAACTTTTGCTCGTAGCAATGAGTGAACATAAATAGATGGCAGGGCGTAAACATCGAAGGAAACTTTAAAGCCCCGACTGGGCTTACATTCATGACGTTTGGACGGATGTTTGTGATAGATAGACTTAATATGTCGTACATGGCGTATAGACTTATGATAAATAGACTCAGTCAGCCAAGACAGATAGCCTGACTGAGTGAGAGGTGAATCTGTTCACAATCCTTTTTTGGATTGTATAAAAATAATGTCATTTCATTTGATGATATGTAAAGGGCTAGGCACACGTAGCTGATTTCGGGAACCGATTTCAGCAAGGGTATATCCCACGTCGAGTGATTTATAATTAATGATGCTAAGAGGCGGGGATTAGTGACGATTTTCGGTGATTAATCATCATTACTTACGATTAATTTACGATAATCATTAAATACGATTAATTGAATGCCTAAAGCTCTAAAGTCCTAATACATTCCTTGTCTAGGACGTAATTAATGATGGTTAATCACCGAAAAACAATAACTAAGCCCGCCTCTTAGCATCATTAATTAGAATCACCCGACATGGAATACACACTTGCTGACATTGGTTCCCAAAATCGGCTATATGTGCCTAGCCCTTTACATATCGTCAAATGAAATAAAATTATTTTTATACAATCCTAAAAAGGGCTTATCTCAGTTTCACCTCTCACTCAGTCAGGCTATCTTTCTCGGCTTTTCTACAATATCTTTTCTACATCAAGCCATGGCTTGATGCATGCCCGCAACTACTCGATTTTAATTCAAAATAAACGGATTTAATTCAAACCATAACACAATTTGCGCTTTACTGAAAAAAAACAAATGACCTTGGATTGTCAATAAAATTGACATATACTAAAGTTTCTTCGTAAGGCTTTTGATCATTTTTATCTATGAAAGTAAAAAAGGTGAAAATATTTTAAGCGTGTTTTGTTTTCAGTAAAGCGCAAATTCCGTTCTGGTCTTAAGAAGGCATAAGTGTTAAATGCCCTACTCATGTTAATTTTCACTCGTTTTGAGTTTGATTCTGATATTTATTATGATTTCTGTTCGTTTTGACTTTCATTCATTTATTGATATTGATTTCTGGTAGTTTTACGCTTGGAAGATTATTTGACTTTATTTTTGCTCATTCTTGGCTTAATGGAGCTCTTTAATTTTCTTTGAAAGAACTTTGTCTTGTGGAAAGAGTTTTTTAAATTAATTTCTGTTCGTTTTTTATTGACATAGTCTTTTTCATGGCAAAAAAAATATTGTATATCTTTTCCGTTTTCTTCTATAAGAGTCAATAGCAAAGGGTGCTATTTGTATGTTGGAGACACTTTTTCAACAATTTTTAATCCTGACGCAAACAGTATCTTTTAATTTAATTTTATAGCTTCTGAAGTTGACCTGAAAAATAAAACTTAAAATCATTCCCAAAATATTCTATCTATGCTCTTTGACAACCTGGATACACTTACACTCTTTATATTTATTTAAATTGTAAGAGCAGAAGTAATAACAGTAGTATCCCAAAAAGTTTCAACTTAATGCCCCAGGTTGTTTTCGATATATTGCTGTGGTATCTTATTGGCAACCATTTAAAACAATGTCTTTTGATTTATTTTTAGAGCAACCTTCACTTTTAAAGTATAATATGCCAATTGCATAATTGTGGGGGTTGGCATGCCTAATATCCCTAAAGACATAGTTGCTTGACCGTTCTACTATGCTGAACAAAATGGCTTTCTCAAAATTTTGACTGGAAGCGTTTGGGAAATGAATTGGATTGAGAGAAGGGCTGTTTACCCTCCAATCTCTCGTTGCTCTTAAAAAGAGCACCAGGCACTCGCGCTTTAATTTGAGTGCAAGAGGGAGGAATTCCCCCTAGATATATCTAGTAAAAACATTTTAAACAAGTAAAAACAAAATGAAAACATTTTAAATATATTTTGTTTTCAGTAAAATGCAAATTATGTTCTGGTCTTGAGAAGCCCTAATCATGTTAATTTTTTCCTCTAAAGTTCAAACAACCACGCGTTCCATAATGGGGGCGCGGAGGGGAGGGTGTTGTTGTTGTCCTCCAACCACTTTTGACTAATAAAAAGGGCACCAGCCCTGTCAATTTCCAATAGAATGAGCTCTTTCAAAGTTTTTACGACAACAAATTAATTCTGTTAGGAATACATAGCTGTTAGATATTTGAACTATTCTGCAAGGATTCTAAAATGCCACAGCCATTTTTGACTCATAAAAAGAACTAGAACTATACATTTCCAATCAAATGAGCTTCCTCTAAAGTTCAAAAAACCACACCTTCCATAAGGGAGGGGTTGTTGTTGTGCTCCAACCACTTTTGACTGATAAAAAGGGCACTAGTCCTTTCAATTTCCAATTCAATGAGCCTTTTCCGAAGTTTCTACAACAACAAATGGTCGTCTGAAAATTTCTATCAGATGCCTTTTGGGAAAATACAAGGTTTTTTTGGGTGGGGTATCCAATCTTTGACCACTCTCAATCTTAAAAGGGACACTAAAATTTCTGATTACCAATCCAATGAGCCCCCCCTCTCCGAAGTTTATACGATTGACCTTTCTATATAAATCTTGTATGCCCCCAGGGCATAGCTTACAGCCCTTTTCCCGAGGGCTGTTGGGAGGGGGAGGGGTTTTCACCCTTAAAGACGTAATTTATGGACCTTTCAATTAGGTTGAACAAAATGGCTATCTAAAAATTTTGATTGGATGTGTTTAGGGATATGGTGGTTGTGGGAGGAGGGTTAGTTGTCCCCCAAACTCTTTCGACTATTAAAAATTGTATTAGCCCTTTCGAATGAGCTCTTATATCCAATAGAATGAGCTCTTTCAAAGTTTTTACGACAATAAAATGCCATCTCAGAATTTCTATCATATGCATTTCAGGAAAATACAACGTGTGGGGGGGGGGTTATCCACCCTCCAATCAATCTCAATATTAAAAAGGGCACTAGAGCTTCTAATATTCAATCCAATGAGCCCCCTCCGAATTTTATACGATCACCCTTTCTATATATACCTTATATGCCCCCGGGGCATAACTTATAACCCTCGCCAGGAGGGCTGTGGGGGGTTTGTCATCCTTAAAGACATAATTTCCGGACCTTTCATTTACGTTGAACAGAATGGCTATCTCAAAATTTTGATTGGATATATTTGGGGAGGTGGTGGGCTAGGGTGGAGGGGTTACTTAACCTCCAATCCCTTTCGACTATTAAAAAGGACACTAACAATTTCAATTTCTAATCAATTGAGCTCTTTATGAAGTTTCTACGGCCGCAAATGGCCATCTCAAAATTTCTTTCGGATGGCTTTCATCATCAAAGACTTAGTTTTCGGACTTTAAAAATAGAAGTCCCATATAGCTATCTATTGATTTCACTGGAAGGTTTCCCGGGAATCCCCTAACGCCATTGTTTTCCCTCGAAAAATAGAAGCCACATATAGCTATCTATTGATTTCCCTGGAAGAGGCTCAGGTGTTCCGCTAGCAGCGGACCTTTTTTGTCCCATAGCACTATAAATATCCGGGGGAGAGGCAATTCTACATCAGTATCGTTCATATTTTTGAAGGCAAAAGAGCTCTAAGACAAAGAAATGGATAGTTCCCGTTATCAAAAGGTGAGTCTCTAATATCTCCTACCCCCCTTCCTCCTCCAAGCCCATCACCCCCCTCCATCTTGTTTATAATAATTTTAAAGCTTTTATTATACCCTATTTACCATGTAAAAGGCCCAACGCCCCCCCCTCCCTTCTTTCGATGGTGCACTTAGAGGTTCACTTAGAGTGGCCCCCACTCTAAGTGAACCTGAATTAACCCAACTTTTTGCATGTCTCTCTCACTATGAGTGTGTTTCTAAGTGGGTGTGCTGTCATCTATAACCGGTCTAACCTAAATTCAACGTAATGATGCATAAAGTCAAAATAAATAGAACTTGGATCTTATGAATGTTATCTGATGTATCCAATGAGTTTGTTACTTACTTACAATATTTTCATAATTTTTGAATGAAATTTCTGTATTGTGTATCCACGAGTTGAATTCAAGAAAGATTTTGTTACTTACTTACTTACAATTCTTTCCTAATTTCTTGAATGAAATTTCCATATTGTGTACCCAAGAGGTGAATTCAAAAAAGATTTTGTTACTTATTTACCATTTTTTATAATTTCTTGAATGAAATGTCTGTATTGTGTATCCTGGACGAGAATTCAAGAAAGAGTTTGTTACTTACTTGCAATTTTTTCATAATTTCTTGAATGAAATTTCCGTATTGTGTATCCAAGAGGTGTATTCAAGAAAGAGTTTGTTACTTACGTACAATATTTTTTATAATTTCTTGGATGAAATATCTGTATTATGTATCCAGGAGGAGAATTCAAGAAAGAGTTTGTTACTTACTTACAATTTTTTCATAACTTCTTGAGTTAAATTACTGTATTGTCTGTCCAGGAAGTGAGTTCAAGAAAGAGTTTGTTTGCAATTTTTTTCATAATTTCCTGAATTAAATTTCTGTATTGTGCATCCAAGCGGCGAATTCAAGAAAGAGTTTGTTAATTACTTAGAATTTATTCATAATTTCTTGATTAAAATTTCTTTATTGTCTGTCTAAAAGCCAAATTCAAGAAAGAATTTGTTACTTACTTACTTATAATTTTTTCATAATTTCTTAAATGAAATTTCTGCATTGTGTATCCAAGAGGTGACTTCAAGAAAGAGTTTGTTACTTATTTACAATTTTTTCAAAATTTATTGGATGAAATTTCCGTATATCCAAGAGGTGACAACAATAAAGAGTTTGTTACTTACTTGCAATTTTTTCATAATTTCTTGAAAGAAATGTCTGTATTGTGTATCCAAGAGGTGAAATCAAGAAAGAGTTTGTTACTTACTTATAAATATTTTCATAATTTCTTGAATGAAATTTCCGTATTGTGTATCCAAAAGGTGTATTCAAGAAAGAGTTTGTTGCTTACGTACAATATCAAAGACGTGAAAACAATGCAGAGTTTGTTACTTACTTAGAATTTTTTCATTATTTCTTGAATTAAATGTCTTTTTTTTGTTTATCCAGGAGGCGAATTCAAGAATGAATTTGCTACTTATTTAAAATTTTTTTTTCATAATTTCCTAAATGAAATTTCTGCATTGTGTATCCAAGAGGTGACTTCAAGAAAGAGTGTGTTTCTTACTTAAATTTTTTTTTCATGAAATGTTGAAATGAATGAAATGATTTTTTGTTTATCCAGGAGGCGAATTCAAGAAAGAGTTTGTTACTTACTTACTTAGATTTTTCCCCCCTAATTTCTTAAATGAAGTTTCTGTATTGTGTATCCATGAGGTGACTCAAAGAAAGAGTTTGTTAATTACTTAGAAATATTTTCATAATTTCTTGAATGAAATTTCCGTTTTGTGTATCCAAGAGGGGACTTCAAGAAAGAGAATTTCTTGAATGAAATGTCTTTTTTCTTTATCCAGGGGGCGAATTCAATGAAGAATTTGTTACTTACTTACTTACTTACTTACAATTTGTTCATAATTTCTTAAGTGAAGTATCTGCATTGTGTATCCAAGAGGTGACTTCAAGAAAGAGTTTGTTACTTACTTTCGATTTTTTCATATTTTCGTGAATTAAATATCTGTATTATGTATACAAGAGGTGAAATCAATATTCAGTTTAGCGCTTGATTTCAATATTTTCTTATTTTCTTGAATGAAATATATATAATGTGAATCCAAGCGTTGAAAACAAAAAGAGTTTGGTACCTACTTGCAATTTTTTCATAATATCTTCACTGAAAATTCCGTATTGTGTATCCAAGAGGGGACTTCAAGAAAGAGATTGTTACTTCCTTAGAATTTTTTCATTATTTCTAGAATGAAATTTCAACATCGTGTATCCAAGACGTGAAAACAATAAAGAGTTTGTTACTTACTTAGAATTTTTTCATAATTTCTTGAATGAAATGTCTTTTTTGTTTATCCAGGAGGCGAGTTCAAGAATGAATTTGCTACTTACTTACAATTTCTTTTCATAATTTCTTAAATGAAATTTCTGCATTGTGTATCCAAACGGCGAATTCAAGAAAGAGTTTGTCACTTTCTTACTTACATTTTTCCCTCTAATTTCTTAAATGAAGTTTCTGCATTGTGTATCCAAGAGGTGACTTCAAGAAAGAGTTTATTACTTACTTACAAATATTTTTATAATTTCTTGAATGAAATTTCCGTTTTGTGTATCCAAGAGGGGACTTCAAGAAAGAGATTGTTACTTACTTAGAGTTTTTTCATAATTTCTTGAATGAAATTTCTGTATTGTGCATGCAAATGGCGAATTCAAGAAAGAGTTTGTTACTCACTTAGAATTTTGTCATAATTTCTTGAATGAAATGTTTTTTTTGTTTATCCAGGAGGCGAATACAAGAAAGAATTTGCTTCTTACTTGCGACTTTTCCATAATTTCTTGAATAAAATATCTGTATTGTGTATCCAAAAGGTGAATTCAAGAAAGAGTTTATTACTTGCTTACAATTTTTTCATAATTTCTTGAAAGAAATTTCTGCATCGTGTATCCAAGAGGTAAAAAAAATAAAGAGTTTGTTACTTACTTAGAATTTTGTCATAATTTCTTGAATGAAAAGTTTTTTTTATTTATCTAGGAGGGGAATTCAAGAAATAATTTGCTACTTACTTACAATTTTTTCATAATTTCTTAAATGAAATTTTTGCATTGTGTATCCAAGAGGTGAAAACAATAAAGAGTTTGTTACTTACTTAGAATTTTGTCATAATTTCTTGAATAAAATGTTTTTTTTTATTTATTCAGGTGTGGAATTCAAGAAAGAATTTGCTACTTACTTACAATTTTTTCATAATTTCTTAAATAAAATTTTTGCATTGTGTATCCAAGAGGTGAATTCAAGAAAGAGTTTGTTACTTACTTACTTACTTACACTTTTTTCATAATGACATATCCAACAACGGATGTTGATAAACAATTTATTCAGTCTGATACTTAAATTTAGTCAATTTTATCCGATGTATCTAACAAAGATGTTGATTGAAAACATTTATTCACTCTGATACCTAGATTTTGTCAATGTTATCCCATGTGTCTGACAATAAATGTATGCAAATTCCTTTTCTTACATGTCCGATGTTTTAATAGACATTCTAAACGTTTGATATTCTAGCATACTCTAATAATAGTGAACACATAACAATGTAATGCATAATATATTTTTAATGAAATAATGCCATGTAGAATATTAATACAAAAATATATTATGATACATTATTAATATCAATGATCAACTTTGGACATTTTGAATCTGTTCCATAAAATGGTTCACCATGTTCTCTCTTGATACTCTAGCTATTGTCTTCTCTTAGTTCGTAATCAGTAGAATAATCATTATTCCATTTTGAGTTTATTCCATTATTCCATTTACACAATTTTTAAGGGTGTGTTATCGACAGGCTCAATATGCTTTTCGTCTTTGGTATTATTTGGTTCATTGACTGTTTGATCGATGGTGGTAACGTTTGCTGGTACTTTGTTTTTCATCGATTCATCTTTATATTCCTTAGAGATATTTTCTGCGAATGTCCTTTTTATTTTTCTGGCAATTTCGCTGTGTATTACAACATTATTTTTACACAGGTAACAGTTCCGGCACGTAGACAAGATATGGATTATGATATTAGTAGAAGAGTAGGCCTTTCTTCTTTTGATCTTCCGTTGAATGCTAATACCCAAAAGCTGACGATATCATTTAACACTGGGCAACACGTTACCACAAGCACTAGCAAGAAGATGCCCCTCTTTATCAACTATTATTTTTATGTTGGCATTCTCTTTGAGTGCAATCATCTCCAGAGATCTCAATCTCACATATCCACCATCATAAGAGTCGAATTTCTTTTGTAATCCAAAGGAATTTAATTCCGTACTGTCATGACAATGCACGCATACGTTTCCGATAGTTTTACCACTTGTACTTATTTCATAGTTTAAATACTTCTCCTTGTCAGCATTCAATGCTACAATAACAATATCATGTGAACACACTTTCATGAAGTGTTTCATCTTCACTTTTTTATAGATATTAGTTATGTGTTTAACGTTCCACTACGTAAAAAATACTGATTTAATACATGAAATAAACTAGGTAGTGTCGATAACCAGCCATAGAGTACCAGTGGGAAAGCAGCATCGTGTCTCTGAGCAAGCATAGAGTACAATTGTTAGAGCCGTAAGCATAATTTTTGTCATTTTAAGATACGCAAAAAAATAAAGTTGAATGATTTCAAAGTGCAAAAAAATTTAGTTAAAAAAAAGTTCTACTACCAACAATATTTTTCTAAAAGTAAAAGTCACGACTAAACTTTCTATATCATTCTCATTTTGAATTTGGAAAATATTAAATGTGATTATTTTATGTTTTAAGTATGTTACATGTCATTCTAAGAGATTGAAAAAATATATCATGTTAAAAAAATAAAAAAAAGTTAAAAATAAACTTAAAAAAAATATATAAACAATGAGGGGGGCCAAAAAGTTGGGGGGAGGGGAATCCCTTGGAGTTTGGGGATGGGGGACCTTTGAGGGTTGAGGTCCCTGGTGGTTAGGGTCATTGGTGCTTATGATCCTTGACGGTTCATACTCATATACACCTCTCTACTTGATTTGCAAGGATTTCTATGGTTTCTTCTGAATTTCTTTATTAAAATTCTTTTCTTGTCATCTACATCTCTCTTAGTATCAACTTTTTAGTATACTATAACGTTAGACGCTATTTTAAAGTTACAACACTGTTCAAACGCCACTTGTGTATTATACAGAACACATCAAAGAAGTAAAGCTAGGTCAAGTCACAAGGTCGTTCTATCATCGTTAACCTGTATCCAAGAGGTGACTTCAAGAAACAGTTTGTTTCTTACTTACAATTTTTTTCATAATTTCATGAATGAAATGTCTTGTTTGTTTATCCAGGAGAAGAATTCAATAAAGAGTTTGTTACTTACTTACTTACATTCCCCCCTAATTTCTTAAATGAAGATTCTGCATTGTGTATCCAAGAGGTGACTCCAAGAAAGAGTTTGTTATTTACTTACAAATATTTTCATAATTTCTTGAATGAAATTTCCGTAGTGGTTATCCAAGAGGGGACTTCAAGAAAGAGAATTTCTTTAATGAAATGTTTTTTCTCTTTATCAAGGTGGCAAATTTAATTAAGAATATGTTACTTACTTACTTACTTACTTACAAATTTTTAATAATTTCTTAAGTGACGTATCTGTATTTTGTATCCAAGAGGAGACTTCAAGAAAGAGTTTGTTACTTACTTGCGATTTTTTCATATTTTCGTGAATGAAATATCTGTACTGTGAATCCAAGAGGTGAAAACAATAAAGAGTTTGTTACCTACTTGCAATTTTTCATAATCTCTTGAATGAAATATCTATATTGTGTATCCAAGAGGTGAAATCAATAAAGAGTTTGTTACTTACTTACAAATATTTTCATAATTTCTTGAAGGAAATTTCCGTATTGTGTATCCACGAGGGGAATTCTATAAAGAGTTTGTTATTTACTTAGAAGTTTTTCATAATTTCTGGAATGAAATTTCTACATCGTGTATCCAGGACGTGAAAACAATAAAGAGTTTGTTACTTACTTAGAATTTTTTCATAGTTTCTTGAATGAAATGTCTTTTTTGTTTATCCAGGAGGTGAATTCAACAATGAATTTGCTACTTACTTATAATTTTTTTCATAATTTCTTAAATGAAGTTTCTGCATTGTGTATCCAAGAGGTGACTTCAAGAAAGAGTTTGTTACTTACTTACAATTTTTTTCATAATTTCCTGAATTAAATTTCTGTATTGTGCATCCAAACGGCGAATTCAAGAAAGAGTTTGTTACTCACTTACTTACATTTTTTCCCCTAATTTATTAAATGAAGTTTCTGCATTGTGTATCCAAGAGGTGACTCCAAGAAAGAGTTTGTTACTTACTTACAAATATTTTCATAATTTCTTGAATAAAATTTCCGTATTGTGGATCCAAGAGGGGACTTCAAGAAAGAGATTGTGACTTACTTAGAATTTTTTCATAATTTCTTGAATGAAATTTCTGCATTGTGCATGCAAACGGCGAATTCAAGAAAGAGTTTGTTACCTACTTAGAATTTTGTCATAATTTCTTGAATGATATGTCTTTTTTGTGTATCCAAGATAGGAAATAAATAAAGAGTTTGTTACTTACTTACAAATATTTTCATAATTTCTTGAATGAAATTTCCGTATTGTGTATCCAAGAGGGGACTTCAAGAAAGAGATTGTTACTTACTTAGATTTTTTTCATAATTTTTTGAATGGAATTTCTGTATTGTGCTTGCAAACGGCGAATTCAAGAAAGAGTTTGTTACTTACTTATAATTTTGTCATAATTTCTTGAATAAAATGTCTTTTTTTGTTTATCCAGGAGGCGAATTCAAGAAAGAATTTACTACTTACTTGCGATTTTTTCATAATTTCGTGAATAAAATAACTGTATTGTGTATCCAAAGGGTGAATTCACCAAATAGTTTGTTACTTGCTTACAATTTTTCCATAATTTCTTGAAAGAAATTTCGGCATCGTGTATCCAAGAGGTGAAAACAATAAAGAGTGTTACTTACTTAGAATTTTGTCATAATTTCTTGAATGAAATGTTTTTTTTTATTTATCCAGGAGTGGAATTCAAGAAATAATTTGCTACTTACTTACAATTTTTTCATAATTTCTTAAATGAAATTTCTGCATTGTGTATCCAAGAGGTGACTTCAAGAAAGAGTTTGTAACTTACTTACATTTTTTTTCATAAATTCCTTAATTAAATTTCCGTATTGTGTATCCAAGAGGTGAATTCAAGAAAGAGTTTGTTACTTATTTACTTACTTACACATTTTTCATAATGACATATCCAACAACAGATGTTGATAAAGAATTTATTCCATCTGACACTTAGATTTGGTCAATTTTATCCGATGTATCTAACAAAGATGTTGACTGAAAAAATTTATTCACTATGATACCTAGATTTTGTCAATGTTATCCCATGTTTCTGACAATAGATGTATGCAAATTCCTTTTCTTACATCTCCGATGTTTTAATAGACATTCTAAACGTTTGATATGCTATCATACTCTAAAAATAATGAACACATATCAATGTGATGCATAATATATTTTTAATGAAATAATACCATGTAGAATATTAATACAAAAATATATTAGATACATTATTAATATCAATGATTAACTTTGGCCATTTTGAATGTGTTCCATAAAATGGTTTACCATGTTCTCTCTTGATACTATAGCTATTGTCTTCTCTTAGTTCGTAATCAGTAGAATAATCATTATTCCATTTAGAGTCATACACAATTTTTACAGGTGTGTTATCGACAGGCTCAATATGCTTTTTGTATTTGGTACTATTTGGTTCATTGACTGTTTGATCAATGGTAATAGCGTTTGCTGCTACTTTGTTTTTCATCGATTCATCTTTATTTTCCTTAGTGATATTTTCTACCAATGCCCTTTTTAATTTTCCGTCAATTTAACCGTGTATTACTACATTATTTTTACACAGGTAACAGTTCTGGCACGTAGACAAAATATGGTTTATAATATTAGTAGAAGAGTAGGCCTTTCTTCTTTTGATCTTCCGTTGAATGCTAATACCAGGAAGCTGAAGATAGGGTTCAACACAGGGTAACAAGTTACCACAAGCACTAGCAAGAAGATGCCCCTCTTCATCAACTATTATTTTTATGTTGGCATTCTCTTTGAGTGAAATCATCTCTGGAGATCTCAATCTCGCATATCCACCATCAAAAGAGTCGAATTTTTTTTGTACCCCAAAGAGATTTAATTCCTTACTGTCATGACATTGCATGCATACATTTCCGATAGTGTTACCACTTGTACTTATCATGGGCGCCCATAAGCTGAATTCCAGGGGGGGCAAACTTCGTCTAATTGCTACTTTTAATGCTATATAATAGAAATCTCAGAACAAAAATATAAAAATAAGGCAGCATCATTCAGCCAGGGGGGGCAAGAGCCCCCCCCCATGCCCCCCCATATGGGCGCCCATGGTACTTATTACATAGTTTAAATACTTCTCTTGTCAGCATTCAATGCTACAATAACACTATCATGTGAACACATTTTCTTAAAATGCTTCATCTTCACTTTTTTATACATATTAGTTATGTGTTTAACGTTCCACTACGTACAAAATACTGATTTAATACATGCAGTAAACTAGGTAGTGTCGATAACCAGCCACAGAGTACCAGTGGGAAAGCCGCATCGTGTCTCTGAGCAAGCCTAGAGTACAATTGTTAGAGCCGTAAGTATATTTTATGTCATTTTAAGATACGTAGAAAAAAAAATAAAGTTGAATAATTTCTAAGTCCCCAAAAAATTTAGTTTAAAAAAGTTCTATTACAAACAATATTTTTCTAATATTAAAAGTCACTAATAACATTTCTATATCATTCTCATTTTGAATTTGGAAAATATTAAATGTGATTTTTTTTATGTTTTAAGTATGTTACATGTCATTCTAAGAGATGTAAAAAATAGTTGAAAAAAATACCATGTTAAAAAATAACAAAAACAAGCAAAAAAAAACTTCAAAAAAAGTATAAGAAAAATTAGGGGGGCCAAAAAATTGGGGGAGGGGACTCCCTTGGAGTTGGGGGATAGGGGATCGTTGGGGGGCGAGGTCCCTGGTGGTTAGGGTCATTGGTGCTTATGATCCTTGACGGTTCATACTCATATACACCTCACTACTTTATTTGTAAGGATTTCTATGGATTGTTCTGAATTTCTTTTTTAAAATTCTTTTCTTGCCATCTACATCTCTCTTAGTATCAACTTTTTAGTGTACTATAACGTTCGACCCTATTAAAAATTGACAACACTGTTCAAACGCCACTTGTGTATTGTACAGAATACATCAAAGAAGTAAAGCTAGGTCAAGTCACAAGGTCATTCTATCATCGTTAACCATTTTCATAGATTGATGTTGTTCCAAATTTATAACCAATTGTCCTGAGTTAACAAGCCTTTTGGGGTTACCTTAACTACTAATCAGTTTAACCCTTTTTCTCCACCTTCATACGATCTAATCGCTAATTAGGATCATTTACATCCCTATTATTCAATCAAAAATTAATATCGTTCATACAGTCCAATTCGCTAATGCTATTTCCTTTTTCGCAAATAGAGTTAGCTTTTACGCAAATGATAT
Source organism: Artemia sp. Qi Xiang Cuo (assembly GCF_049724085.1). Lineage (NCBI taxonomy): Eukaryota > Metazoa > Arthropoda > Branchiopoda > Anostraca > Artemiidae > Artemia > Artemia sp. Qi Xiang Cuo. Next base: position 18,763 of record NW_028300610.1, read on the forward strand.
TAAGCCATATAGCAATCAATTCTAGACATGATGCAAGGTACCTTCAGCCTAGAGCTTATTACTGTTTGACAATTTTTGAGTCAGAAACAAGCGCAGGTTGGATGTGTTTTTAGTAAAAAACATTATTTATACGAAAACATGATTTTCTTACCCTTATGACTGAAACCAGTATTTTTTACAGAACCCGCAAAAAACCTTTTGAATACGTAATGTGACAATCAAAAATTTTGGCTTAGAAAACTGTGTCTAAACCAGTCTGAACATATAATATAAGGAATTTTAATTTTGAATATTGAATCCGGAAAGAAAAAACATGTTATGATGATGGATGAATGAACTTCCTAAAGCACATATCCTCTAAACCAGTCTGATTACATTACTCTATCTCGTCCATAGTTCCAAAAAATGTTTGATCGCTTTGCTTGGAAAAGTACCAAGGAACATAAGGCAAGAAAATAGCATGGTAAGGAACATAAGGCAAGCAAAGTATTACATAGGACTCTACATACGACAACGTTCAAACACAAGTATCAGTAGTAAGGCAATAAAAGATATCAACTATACAAGCTTGAGGCATGGATATGTGTGCAGTTTCAAGGCCTACCTACCTTACCAAGAACAGTCACCTATTACTATGAACCATACATGAGTTACCAGACGGGTTTCAGAGGCAAAACCTATTTTCTAGATGTGTATTGAGGGGGGGGCTAACAGCCTCCCATTTCGGGTTTAGACCATAAACAATCGATTGGTTATCTTGGAATTTCCATTCTCTTGGTTTTGTTACTTAGTGGCAAAAATGGCAGAAAATACCGCTCTGGTGTAGTTCTTCAAAAGATGTTTATGGAGCAGGTAGCTAAATTCCTCTTATTTAGGGTTTAGACCATAAACAATCAATTGGCTATCTTAGGATCTTCATTCTCTTGGTTTTGTCACTTAGTGGTAAAAATGGCAGAAAATCATGGAAAAAAAAGACTTTTGAATCCCTCGCTGTTTAAGTTCAGAGGTGAAATCAAGACCAGAGGAATTTTTTAGATTTTTCATTGGTCAGAGATGCAACAATGGTACATTTTTTTCAATAGAATGGAAAAGAACGACTATTGAATGCCTCGTGGTTTAAGTTAAGCGGTGAACTAACGACAAGGGTCATTTTTTAGATTTTTAACTGGCAAGATATTAGGAAAAGTTACATTTTTTTTTTAATAGCATGTAAAAGAAAGAATATTGAATGCCTTTCTGTTTAAGTTAGGAGGTGAAATAAATACCAGAGGTGTTTTTTTTAGATTTTTAATTTGTAAAAGATTCAATAATTTTACATTTTTTTTAATAGCATTGACAAGAACGACTATTGAATGCCTCGCTGTATAAGTTAAGAGGTGAAACCAGAGGAGTTTTTGAGATTTTTCATTAGTCAGAGATGCAACAATGGTACATTTTATTAATAGAATGGAAAAGAATGACTATTGAATGCATTTTTGTTTTAGTTAAGAGTTGAAATCACGACAAAAGGAATTTAATAGATTTTCTATTGGTCATAGATGCAGTAATAATACGCTTTTTCAATAGACTGGAAAATAAAAACTATTGAAAGCCGTGGGGTTTAAGTTCAGATGTGAAACGAAGAACTGACGACATTTTTAGATTTTTCATTGGTCAGATATGCAACAATGTTAAATTTTTTAATAGTATTGAAAAGAACGACTTTTGAATGTCTCGCTGTTTAAGTTAAGAGGTGAAATCAAGATTAGAGGAATTTTTGAGATTTTTCATTGGTCAGAGATGCAACAATGGTACATTTTTTAATAGCATGGAAAAGAACGTCTTTTGAATGCCTCGCTGTTTAAGTTAAGAGGTGATATCAAGATCAGAGGAATTTTGGAGATTTTTCATTGGTCAGAGATGCAACAATGGTGCACTTTTTTTAATAGCATTGAAAAGAACTACTATTGAATGCCTCACTGTTTAAGTTAAGAGGTGAAACCAGAGGAGTTTTTGAGATTTTTCATTGGTCAGAGATGCAACAATGGTACACTTTTTTAATAGCATTGAAAATTACGACTATTGAATGCCTCGCTGTTTAATCTAAGAGTTGAAATCAAGACCAGAGGAACTTTTTTTATTTTTCATTGGTCAGAGATGCAACAATGGTACACTTTTTTAATAGCATGGAAAAGAGCGAATTTTGAATGCCTCGCTGTTTAGGTTAAGAGGTGAAATCAAGATCAGAGGAATTTTTTAGATTTTTAATTGGTCAAAGATGCAACAATGGTACATTTTTTTAATAGCATGGAAAAGAACGACTATTGAATGCCTCACTGTTTAAGTTAAGATATGAAACCAGAGGAGTTTTTGAGATTTTTCATCGGTCAGAGATGCAACAATGGTACATTTTTTTAATAGCATGGAAAAGAACGACTATTGAATACCTCGCTGTTTAAGTTAAGAGGTGAAATCAAGACCAGAGGAATTTTTGAGATTTTTCATTGGTCAGAGATGCAACAATGGTACATTTTTTAATAGCATGGAAAAGAACGACTTTTGAATGCATCTCTTTTTAAGTTAAGATGTTAAACCAATACAAGAGGAATTTTTGAGATTTTTTGTTGGTCAGAGATGCAACAATGGAACATTTTTTTAAAGCATGGAAAAGAACGACTTTTGAATGCATCGCTGTTTAATTTAAGAGGTGAAATAAAGACCATAGGATTTTTTTAGATTTTCAATTGGTCAGAGTTTCAACAATGGTACATTTTTTTAATAGAATGGAAAAGAGCTACTTTTTAATGCCTCTTTGTTTAAGTTAATAGTTTAAATCAAGACCAGAGAAATTTTTTAGATTTTTTCATTTGTGAAAGATGCAGCAATGGTAAACTTTTTTAATAGCATGTAAAAGAACGACTATTGAATGCCTCGCTAACTGTAGACTATAGTTGTCTAATGACTAAATAATTTCCCTACTAGTCCGTTCAAGAATAATAATGAGAAGAGCAAAATCAATAAAGAATCGTATTTCTTGTATTATAAAAAAACAACACTTTACAGAAAACAAAGAAAAATACACTTTTTAAATTTATTTATAAAAAATGCACTAGAAAAATACACTTTGAATAATATCACTTTTTTTCAATGCAACATGTATATTTACAAAAGCACAAAAAAAAATCTGCTCTAAGTAAAAAAAGATAACTTTGGTAGTGGCGGTATGCCCCCCCGCTGGCGGCTGCCCCCCCCCCCCCCCCCCGGGCCACCAGGCCCCCCCAACCAAGGCCGCGAAGCCCCCCCCCCCAAAGGTTTTGGGAAAAATTTATTGGACTTTATTCAAACCGAGACTTTCCCTATGGTTAACACATTCAGCTCGGTCGGAAGTTAAATAGTGTCCCAGGGGGAGGGTAGTCACACCGTCTTGACAAACATAGACCTTCTCGGAAATGGTACTCATGGCAATTTTTTCTACATTTACAGTAAAGTTCCTGTAGCTGTGGGAACGAATTGCCAGCAATTTGGCTCTTGGAATTGTATTTTGAACAATACAATTCCTATAGATGTGCTAACAGAAATTCTTATTCATAATGCCCGTAGATACTTCTCTGCAATGTTTCTTGATTTCCTGGCCGTGTTTCTATATTAATCAAACCTTTAGACCTACAATCGCACAACAGGAAATCGTGTTGCATCCGATTTCTTATTTAAAAAATAAAATATGATATGACGCTTGACGATTCACTAGCTCTAGGTGAAGCCCCCTCCAATTGTTTTAGTCTATCCGTGAGTTTATGATTTCACCGTGCGCCAAATCATCAATGACGTTTGGGGTTTTTACTTTTAACAGTAGAGAATCTGTGTCCCCGTAGCAGACCTCTACTTGCCGCTTCTTCGGCCACTCTACCGTAGCCACATTGTAGTAAAATTCCAACATGAGATTTTTAGAGATATCCTAAATCGCATTGCCTGCAGCAGTATTTTTATTCAGGACAATGCTTCTTTTTTTTCTATTCAATAGTACCATGTCCGGGCTTATGATTGTAAAGAAATTATGAATTGGGTCAGCAATACAACAAGCAAACTGCTTGTGATCGGTTACGATGTTGCAATTAGCCTTACTGTAAACACTGGTACCTTTTTCAAGAAGCAGAATTCAAAATCAGCTTACGAATGTTTTTTTCAGCTTTCGTTTGCGCTTCAGAATTTTTCTTCACCAAGTTGTAAATAAATGTTTTCGGAGGTGGTTTTCGAATAGACTTAAGGGCTCTATGAGCTTTTGTGACGTTGAAACCGTTGTTGCGCATCCATTTTAAAGGCACATGATCTATAACAATATTTTTTTTAGGCAGAAGGTCAGCAATAAGTTTTTGTTTTGAAGGTGACCAATGCAATCCGTCCACCTCGACTAAACGCCTGTTGCGGGGGCACAAAGAGTCCCTAGTCACAGGTCTATTGATGCATGGGAAAAAAAATCCTTTACTGAATCGTGAAGCTCAACTGGTATCTCCCCATCAATTTCAAAAAACCACCCAACCGGTACATTCTCTTCAACACTGTCAATGTTGGGGAAATGGAGAGCTTGAGGTCATTGATCCATTTATAGTCATCGCAAGGTAGCGCATAATGGGACATGGCCGAGGGGTAGAGAGAATTCATATCAAGGAAAACTGCATCCGATTTTGTCCCCGTCTCCTCTCCAGTTGGATCAGATTCCGAAATACAATCCCCGTTGAAAACATACCCACCCCTTATTGCCCTCTCAATAAAAAAATGTTAATTAATGTCGGCGATTATCCCAATTTTTTCCCCGCTAATTCTTGGGAGAGAGGCAATCATCGAATGAGGAGAAGAAAATTAATATTCCAGATCAAGATTAAATTCCCCATAGATTTTGTTCGTATTTTTACACATAATGTCTAACAAAGTTAACACATCACTCGATAAATACAGGTTGCAGTAGTCAAACCCATTTTTACACCCTCCCTCTGCCCACACTTTTTTTTTAGCAAAACTGTATTCATCGGGGGTACACCTACGATCATGTAGACTGTCGTAAAACGATTCGATCGAGGGAATAGTTTCCTCGGCGAATCTTGAAATGGAACAATAATAATCATACGAATAGATGCCCTTGACCGTCAACAAATCATATAAATCATTTGGAAATTGTCGCTTGAGAAGGGGGAAAGCGTTGCAGCCGTCATCGTTTTTCTTCACTTGAATTAATTCGCTCAATGATTTAGGGAAAAACTGTAGGAATCTAAAAATCAAATTGTATTGGTGTAGGCCTACTTAACGTCGTCTTCAAAATATCTCTACATAAATTCCAAAACAAGCAACTTTTCCGATGATTTAGGAATGATTTTGTTGGAAAAGCTGTCTATCATCCATGCATCATCCACTGTTCCATTTCTTTGAAGATGTACCATTGCTGGTAGCACATACTTCAGATCGTAGTTAAAATTATGTATAAAAAGCGGAAGAGAGTTGCTGTTTAATTTTTAAATTACATGAATTGTGAGCCCACCCCCGAAAGTTACTTTTCCCCGTTGAATTGGAGTTAATAAGATGATTGTGATCTTGGAGAGCATCTTTCGGGATAGGAGAACTAGTACAAAACTAAAAAATTGTCTTCTGATTGAATGTCAATGACTCTTTTTCTGATGATTACACTGGATAGTTTTTGTAGCATAAACGAGAGACTACACCAGTCTCTGTCTTTATTAAACATGCCACTAATTTTTTCATGCCACCCTCAACCTTAGTCACAAAAAACTCTTCCAGTTGCACTTTGGTAATAGAATAATGACGAGCATGTGCAGAGGAACACGTAACTAGTTTGTGTTCCTTGACTATATGATACCTCCAACAGTCTTGATTCACAGTCCAAACATACTTTATCAACTTGTAGCAGGGAATTTCGGAAGTTTTTAAATTGTAAAGTATCTTTTCCTTCTGCCGGCATTTCTATTTTTTGATTGCCATGAATTTTGCAATATCTCATTTGATCCGAGAATGTTCGCTCCGATCTAAATGGAGAAAGGCAGATGGGGCAATAGTGACGTTCTCATTTATTCTTGCTTTTGGATAAGAGTCGACTTATTGCCGTATCGGGGAAAAATGACCATAGGAATTTACATCTTTGGGAGGCTCATAAATAACCCAAACCTAATTTTTAACATTATCTACCGACGGTGTACTAACTAAATATAAAAGTCCTTTTTTATTTGGTTTCTTTCCCCCATTTATAAATTCTGTGTCGTACTGGAGAACAACCACCCCCAACCCAAGATTTTCATTTGCTTTTTCAAATATGGTTATTTCTTTTAAAGACACCAGATACTTCCCCTATAAACAATCAAAATTTACTTTAGGGTAATTTTCACCACCGTTACGCGCAAGTCCGTCGAGATTTTTTATTGTTGACTCGTCTTTTAATGTTTTATGAGCTGCTGCTATAAATTTATATTTAAAGCACTGCAGCCCCGTTTCAAATTCGAAAATCTGAACCCCTTTGGTAGCTAAAAAATCTGGGTGGCATTTTATTCGTCGACTACTACCCGCCCCCCTTAAAATAAAGTTTTTTTAAATCTACTGAGATTCATGATCCATGTGTTCAATATATAAAATTGTGGACCCACTTTCCCCCCTCGTTAAACGTGTCCAAAGTTGATATTAATTTATTAACCCAATTGAAAAAGTTACCCTCAAATTCATTTAGACCTGGGTAAAAAGTTTGATTGCCAGTCGAAAAATGAAAATAAAAAATGTCCCCGATATCTCCTTTTGTAAATAAACTTTTTGATTTACCGATGCCTTAATCCCCCTTGACCCCCCCATGTCTGAATCTGAATCTCAATAAGTGCTCGAATTCGGTCGATGTAGGTATGAAGAACATTTAAAGGGTCTGTTAAAATGACGCCCCCGTCAACCACGTTTTCCTCGGGAGGATTAAAATCTACCCTATGTGTTTGTATGTGACCTAGAGCAGACTCTAACAAATAGAAGTCATGTAGTTCTGAGGATGTGAAACAATTTTCTTGTTCTGCATCTATTTGCACAGAACTCAATTCAATTATTGTAAAGTCATTATCAAAAAAAGCCTTGGTAAAATTAGGTCCAACAATTTCTATAAGGCTGTCCATTTCTTCAGTTGTAAATTGAAAATCCGGGGGGTATTAAATGACAATTGCCCGCTATGTCCCTTAACATCGTCCGGCGAGAGGGGACAATCACCCATGACATTCGGAAGTCCTGGACCAGAGAAGGCAGTTGTTTTTGTAGCTTCCTCCTGAAACAAGAAAATGAATGGATTGGGTTTTTTTCTTTGACGAAAGTTTTATCCAAATTACAGCAAACTATATTTTTCTTATTTAGATTTATCAAACAAAAAATTTTCTTTGAGGAAAGTTTTATCAAAATTAAAGCACACTATTTTTTTCCTAGTTGGATTTATCAAACAATTTTTTTTAGGAAAGTTTTATCACACTTAAAGCACGCTATTTTTTTCCTAGTCGGATTTATCAAACCTTTTTTTTTCTTAGTTGGATTTATCAAACAAATGCATAATAAATTACGAATTTTTGCTTATAGTATGATTTACAAAACAAATGCATAATAAATTACAAATTTTTTTAATAACACACACACACACACACATGCGCACACACTCACACACACACACACACCTATGCACACACACGTTCACACACACGCGTACACACAAACACACACGCACACACACACACACACACACACGCACTCACACACACGTATGCGCATACACGTTCACACACACGCACACACACACACACACGCACACACGCACACACACACACACACACACTCACACACACACGTATGCGCACACACCTTCACACACACACGCACACGCACACACACACACTCACGCACACACACAGACACACACACATGCGCACACACTCACACATACACAAACACACACACACACACACACACACACACACACACACACACACACACACACACACACACACACACACACACACACACACACACACACACACACACACACACACACACACACACACACACACACACACACACACACACACACACACACACACACACACACACACACACACACACACACACACACACACACACACACACACACACACACACACACACACACACACACACACACACACACACACACACACACACACACACACACACACACACACACACACACACACACACACACACACACACACACACACACACACACACACACACACACACACACACACACACACACACACACACACACACACACACACACACACACACACACACACACACACACACACACACACACACACACACACACACACACACACACACACACACACACACACACACACACACACACACACACACACACACACACACACACACACACACACACACACACACACACACACACACACACACACACACACACACACACACACACACACACACACACACACACACACACACACACACACACACACACACACACACACACACACACACACACACACACACACACACACACACACACACACACACACACACACACACACACACACACACACACACACACACACACACACACACACACACACACACACACACACACACACACACACACACACACACACACACACACACACACACACACACACACACACACACACACACACACACACACACACACACACACACACACACACACACACACACACACACACACACACACACACACACACACACACACACACACACACACACACACACACACACACACACACACACACACACACACACACACACACACACACACACACACACACACACACACACACACACACACACACACACACACACACACACACACACACACACACACACACACACACACACACACACACACACACACACACACACACACACACACACACACACACACACACACACACACACACACACACACACACACACACACACACACACACACACACACACACACACACACACACACACACACACACACACACACACACACACACACACACACACACACACACACACACACACACACACACACACACACACACACACACACACACACACACACACACACACACACACACACACACACACACACACACACACACACACACACACACACACACACACACACACACACACACACACACACACACTCACACACGCACACACACACACACACGCACACACACGCGTACTCACGCAAACATTCGCACTAACATTCTCTAACACACACGCTAAGACACACAAACATACACGTATGCACACACAAGCTCACACACACACATGCTCACACACCCGTACACGCTTTGCAACATTTGACTAATAGCAATGAAATATGGTAAAAAAATCTCAATAATTCAATAATTGTCAATAATTATAAAAAAAATAATAAAAAAACTCAATAATTGTCTTAATAGCTCATTAAAAAAAATTGACTCTTTTTTTCCTACAAATCTAGTCATCCATAAAAAATAGCGGTCAGATTCCTTTTCCTACAAATCGACTCGTTTTAAAAATCTACTATTTGTAATAGCAATAACGTAAAGTACATTAGGTAGAAAATACATACATTTCCAAATTCAGACTGCACTTGTGTGTCGGATGGGGCGGTGATGTCCGTATCTTGCATAGATGAGCCAGCGGGGTTCACCATCCTGCGGGGCTCCCGATGGGCCAGTTATCTCCACTTGTTGCATTGGAGTAATGCCATTAGCTTTAGCTCTCTTTGGAGGAGGAGAGTAATTGTAGGAATCCACCTCCTCCTTAAAAAAGAAGAGAAATTTAGTAAGGAAATAATAACGCCTCTTTTACAGATAAATTGCCCTCGAAAGTTTATTCTGATGTTTGTAGTACTCTATGTCTTAGCGCTTTAGAAATATTTAAAAAAAGCTTCTAAAGTAAAATTTTGGAAAATTTTGAGTTTGGGGGAATGGGGGATTTCAAAAACATCTTGCCATAAAATAATTTGTCCTCTAAAGTTGATTCTTATGTTTGTAGCGCTCTATGTCTTAGCGCTTTAGAAATATTTAAAAAGCTTCTAAAGTAAAATTTTGTAAAATTTTGAGTTTGGGGGGAAGGGGGATTTCAAAAAAATCTTCCCATAATATAATTTATCCTCTAAAGTTGATTCTTATGATTATAGCGCTCTATGTCTTAGCGCTTTAGAAATATTTAAAAAGCTTCTAAAGTAAAATTTTGGAAAATTTTGAGTTTGGGGGGAAGGGGGATTTCAGAATCATCTTACCATAACATAATTTGTCATCTAAAGTTGATTGTGATGTTTGTAGCGCTCTATGTCTTAGCGCTTTAGAAATATTTAAAAAGCTTCTAAAGTAAAATTTTGAAAATTTTGAGTTTGGGGGGAATGGATGCTTTCAAAAATTAGTCTGCCCAAAGAATTCCCCTCTCCCTCCCCCTTACTTTCAATGCGACGACATAGTTTGTTTTTTCACTTCGCAACGATGGTGTTAGAATTAGTTCCCCGTTTTATATTTTTATAAAAGCCTCTTAATCATCTATGAAACCCCATTTGCATTCATCAAATAGAATATCTCGTTTAATTTGGCCGAAAAACAATCTATTTTGAATGTGTCTTGAATCACAAAGACAAGTTGCATTAATCTATGCGATAAGACGTGCGAAGTTTCGTTCCAAAAGGACCCTTTTCACTAATTATAAGCACATGTAGTTTTAGACCAGAAAAAGACGAAATATCTTAAATACACAATTGGGAAAAGGGACATTTTGAACGAGATTAACTATTTCTATAGAATTACAATTGTAAACAAAGGAGGGGGAGGAGGGATTTTATTTACATAATGGAAAAAAAGAGTGTACTTTGCTTTTTCGAGCTTGTATACTCATAAAATTGTATGGTTTGTTTTGTTGGAGGGGATGGGGGCGATGTCCCCCTGAAATTTGAATTTACTAGTGGGATGGTAAAATGATTGTATTTGGAAATAAATTAAGAAATTTAGTAAACTGTACTCATATTGCAAATTGACGAATCCATAACTTCAATGTCAATAATATTTAGTGTACTATCCATGATATGTTAAATCATTATGAAAATTAAATCGTAAGGTAAGAGCATTTTATACAAAATCTCATGGATGAATAAAAAATCTATCCTTATATTTATAACTAATCACAAGTCGAGTTATCATATATTGAGCAACCACCGATGTCCCTGATTGGCTCCTAAAAAACGGATGTTGGCTCAAAAAAAACAGTCTGGTTGAAAATCTTGGAGTTGAAAAAAACTTGTTTGGGGAATCCCCGCTCATACTGCTATCTTTTTTCCAATGTTTAGGAACCCTAGGGGAATCCCCGCTCGCTTGGAAAGGTACCAATGGGAAATAAGACAATAACACGTAGTTTCAAAACGTGTTTAATCCCGTGTAGAGGTCCCATATAATAACAATGGAAGGAACATAGCGCTATAGAATAGCATGGGAGGGAACATAGGCCCTTATAATAGCATAGGAAGGAACATAAGCCCTTAGAATAGCATGGGAGGGAACATAAGCCCTTAGAATAGCATAGGAAGGAACATAATCCCCCCAAATCCATAGGTACATGCTCTGGAAAGACACCAAGGAAGTATAGGTGTGAGAGGATACTCACTCTCTTTGAAAAGGTGTAGAGCTTCTATAGAATAACATGGTATTTCCTAGTGCTTCTATAGAAATAGTACCTAGCACTCTACTAACGTTTGATACACGAAAATGGGAGGGAAAATAGCGCTATAGAATAGCATGGGAGGGAACATAAGCCCTTATAATAGCATACAAAGGAACAAAAGCCCTTATAATAGCATGGGAGGGAACATAAACCCTTAGAATAGCATAAGAGGGAACATAAGCCCTTAGAATAGCATGGGAGGGAACATAAACCCTTATAATAGCATAAGAAGGAACATAATCCCCCCAAATCCATAGGTACATGCTCTGGAAAGACACCACGGAAGTATAGGTGTGAGAGGATACTCACTCTCTTTGAAAAGGTGTAGAGCTTCTATAGAATAACATGGTATTTCCTAGTGCTTCTATAGAAATAGTACCTAGCACTCTACTAACGTTTGATACACGAAAATTTTCTTGCCAGTATTTATTCCTTACTCGACATTTTTCTACCAGTTGTCTCTTTGTTTCCATGGTCGTAATATATTTTGTCTAAAGGGGATACAGCCCTCCCTAATGACTTTAGTAACCATTCTTATCTGCGATCTTCTTGGCTGTATAACACCTTCCTATGTCAACTTTTGTTCCATTCATCTAATGCCCCACCACTTCCTGTCGCTTTCATGCAGCTGTGAGAGATGTGGAGGAAAGTTTATGGTCTGTATTCTAATAGCGCTTTGGCTGTCCCATTTGCCGTCTCATTGAGGTTCTCGGAAAACTTTTTCGATCCGAGTTTCCGTCTTTTCTTTTTTCTTTTTTTGAATTTTGCTTAAATCTTTACTCTGAGTGGTCAATCATGTCTTGTCGATATAAAACTATTCCGAGTTTTCGTTTATTTCTAATTAAAAAAAATATTCCTTAAATCTTTACTTTGAGTGGTTAATATTGTCTTATCGATAGAAAAATTTTCCAAGTTTCCGTCTTTCTAATTTAAAAAAAAAAGGATCCCTTAAATCATTCATCATCTTGTACACAAAGATTCAGTTTTTTCTCGAAAAAGTGATATTATTTAAAATTCTGTGTTTAGTTATAAAAAACTCTAGATTTAGCAATTCCCTTCAAAATGAGCAGTTGAAAAGCTCTCTGTGATCTACCAGTGCTCTGCTATCTGCAGAGAAGGAAAAAAAAGATGCTTCCTGTGCAAAAAATTATCTTCCTTCTTGTTCAAGCCAATGGACTAAGTTTTCTATGCACGGTTTTCGGCCAAGGTGATTCCAATGACGTATTTTTTCTTTTGATCCGACGCTATTTTTAGAAATTTCAGGCTATTTTTTTTTACTATGGGTCGTGTTCATCCTTTGCTAGCTTGCAGTTACTGCAAGCTTGCAGTTACCGCAACCATGATATCAAATACCAGTCTTTATCATCTAGTATAGACTGATTGCCTCAAAGGAACCAACCTGGTCAAGTGCAGCTTACAAATGATTGGATATGGAAAGGCTAGTATTTTTTTAACGAAGATAAAGAGTTATACGATTTAAAGCGTTAAGAAAGCCTACACGCAAGAAACAATGTAGGTTTTAAGCATGAATTCTATATTTAATGTGGCATTAAAGAAACTGCCATTTTATTTTAAAAGGATTGCCGTCTTTCCTTAAAATCAAGAAATTTCACTTTTTTTCTCTAAACTTGGAAAGACCTTATCTTGAAGTTCTGTTATACCTGATACTGCAATATTGCATTACAGTTCGTGTAAATTGTTGTCTATTTTATATCGTCAGCTCGTATCTACTCCCAGGAGTGTGTTAGCATGAGACACTGCTGCCTAGGCACAAATAATAATAATCTGTTCTTTGTAAAAGCTATGATTTTAGGCAAATTACGCGAAAGTTTTTTCTTAGGTCGAGGAATCTAGCGGTAACAAACAAGCGACCTACTCTTGTGATCTGGGTAAGTGGTGACATAGTCAATGCTGTATCTGGTTTCTATTTGAAGATTATGTTGTGTCATTTTGTGGTTTCTCTGGCTTTGGTAGGCCAAAATGACTTAGGTCGCTACCACTGAGCCTACTCACGTGATCTTACATTCTCAATAGGCCTTCACGCAAAAGGCTGTCCGATAAAGTAATAGGTTATCTAGGGCATCTCATTTTGAAGAATGAATCACACACATAGAAAAGAAATCCTTGTATTTACTTTAGAGTTGGGATGAATTTGACAGTGAAACAAGATAGGATAAAAATCCTCCAGAATCACCGATGGCACATAGGGTGTCAAATTAACGTTTCAATTACTGGGACAGGAGGCAAGCCCGTCATCCAGGCTTGCACCAGCTGAACTTGAACCCCAGATCCTGTATTACTGAGCATAAAACCAATCTGTTGTGCCACCCCAGGGTTTGAGGGAAGTAGTAAGGCATCAATAGATAGTGGTAGTGATTGCGTAATTTGTCTTACCTCTCGCCTGAAGCATGAATATACAGTGTAGTCTAACCGGTACATTGGCTTACCACGGGTCAAGCACCTATTACTACGAACGATACTTGTCCTACCAGACGGGAGGTTTTTTTTTCTGTTTTTGTTGTCAATTACACAATGAATGTAGGTCATGAGTTAACATACACATTCTTAAAACTACACGTGATTAAAAACGTTATAAAACTACGTTTCAACTCCAAGTTGTTTTTTTCAATCAGAGTGGTTTTTTTTTTAGAGCTGTCACCTGTTTTTTTTGCAGCCAAAAATATAATTTCTTAAAAATTAGTCATTGAAACCCAGTATAAGGCTTTCCAAGGCTTAGTCTACAGCCAGCGGTTATTTGCCGGTGTATAATGTCCTCAAACAATTTTTTTTTCTGTTTTTGTTGTAAATTACACAATGAATGTAGGTCATGAGTTAACATATAAATTATTAAAACTACACGTGATTAAACACGTTATAAAAATACGTTTCACCTCCAAGTTTTTTTTTCAATCAGAGTGGGTTTTTTTTCGAGCTGAAACCTGTTTTTTAGGCAGCCAAACAGAGAATTACTTAACAATTCGTCATTGAAACCCTGTATGAAGTGTTAATGCTTTGGAATTAAATTTTCATTATTTATTATCATATCGATCATAGTACACTTGATTTTATTAACTCTGAAAAAATGGATATTTCTATTTTCAATGTTAGTACACATTCATTCTTTATTTCAAAAAAAAAAAATCGTTTTACTAGTAAATTCAAATTTCAGGGGGGGACTTAGCCCCCCTCCAACAACACAAAGCTTAAAATATGATGCGTATATTCGATAGAAACGGCAAAGCACGCTTTTTTCTATTATGTAAAACAAAAAACTCCCATTTCCATTTCTCTGTTAGGCGCATAATTCTGTAGTTTTACTTCTTTTTCGTTCAAAAGAATTCTTTCCCAATCCCGCATTTAAAATGTACTATCTTCTTCCGCTCTAAATAAAGCCATCTGTGTTTAACATGTTACCTAAGAGGGGATGATTTCAAAACAACATTCCGCTCCAACCCGGATCTAATTAATCTAACTGTTATCGGTCTGGTGTGATCTGTTCACGGTATGCGTCGTATCGGGATTAAGAAAAAGAAAGAAAAAAAAGACGGATATGTGCGATTCAAGGCTCATTGACAAAAGAGTTTGTTTTTTGACCAAATTAGACAAATATTTTTCAATTGTATTTGATGAAAGTAAATGGATTTCATAGATGATTAAGAGGCTTTTATAAAAATATATGACATGGAAGAGGGCAATGAATCAATTCTAACACAGTTTTTCTTTACTTGGTATCCGTTAAAAACGAAATTTTTGTGTTAAATAAGTAATTCTTGTATCTTTTAGAAGAGCTTTACGGGGTTTGACAGAGACCCTTTTCCCTGATTCCGTGTGGTTAGAGGGGGTTCTTTGTGCAGACTAATTTTTTCTTCTGTAAAAAAGGGAATTGTTTTTTTTCCATTCTAAATTTTGTCTCCTTTTTAAGGAAAAGGATTCTTGCAACTACCCTCCTCCGGAAAAGAAACCAAGACGGAACGAATCCACATCTATGCAAGAAACGGACGGCACTCAACAGCAGTCTGAATTTGGAAATGTGAGTATTTTCACCTCTAGCTTCTACCTATTTATATCCAACTTTTTTTTTTTTTTTAAGTATACTTTTTAGTTTAAAAAATTTGTTTATGAATAGAAAAACGCTTCACTACAGATAAGGCTATTGTGTTTTTCTGAGGAGGGGGGAGGGGGTAACTTTTTAGTTTAAATAATTCTAGGAGGAATTGGGTTTTGTTGGATGGTATGGAAAAAGGGTACGTGTTAAATATTCGGGAAACGTACGAGTAGAAAAAATGCTTCACTACAGATAAGGCTATTGTGTCTTTGTGTGGGAGGAGGTTGTAACTTTTTAGTTTAAAAAATTTGTTTATTAAGATAAAAACTTTTCACTACAGATATGGATTCTGTGTTTTTCTGAGTGGGGAGGGGATAACTTTTTAGTTTAAAAAATTTTTTTATGAATATAAAAACGCTTCACTACAGATAAGGCTATTGTGTTTTTTTGAGGGGGGAGGGGGTAACTTTTTAGTTTAGATATTTCTAGGAGGAATTGGGTTTTGTTGGATGGTATGGAAAAATGGTACGTGTTAAATATTCGGGAAACATACGAGTAGAAAAAATATTTCACTACAGATATGGCTATTGTGTCTTTCTGAGGGAGGAGGGGGTAACTTTTTAGTTTAAAAAATTTGTTTATGAATAGAAAACGCTTCACTACAGATAAGGCTATTATGTTTTTGTGAGGGGGGAGGGGGTAAAGTTTTAGTTTAAATAATTCTAGTAGGAATTGGGTTTTGTTGGATGGTATGGAAAAATGGTACGTGTTAAATATTCGGGGAACGTACGAGTAGAAATGAACATAATATTTCAACTTTATGAAATAATGCTAATTTCACATAAGAAATAAAGCTTTTTTTTCTACAGATTAAAGATATAGCACCACCACCGAGAATATTGGAATATAAAGCAAGAGACTGCACAGGAGCAATTCTTTCGCCGCCACTGGAGTTCAATAACGAGGCTAAGCTCCTTCTAGAGACTATGGAGCGGCAGACTGGGTTTCTTAATAATTGGCTTAGGGACATGATTAGGCTAGATGACTTAAGCTGTGATATTGACATGCTTGAGGATCCGGAGTGGGCAGATAGTTTTAAGCGTGAACATTTAGGTGATGCTACTAGTGCATCTGCACTGAGTCCTCATAATGAAATTCCATCACAGGACAATAGAGGCTGTCTCGAGAAGTTGTCGCCAAACAACTTGGAATATGTATTAGGGGACCTCATGCTATTTCCAAGCAACGTTATTGAACAGACTGGGAGTGGTGGTGGTGTTATTGGCAATTCCCTGTCACCCTCCACCATTCCGCTTATTGTTATAGATAGTAGTATTAATACAGCAACAACATTATCACCTCTTCCGGATTTTTTTCTGTCCAACTCTGCCTTGCACCACACATTGGTCTACAGCGCCAAATTCGGTGACCCTTTCAACTCTATAGTGTCGGGGGATATAATAACAGATCCCCTGGCCATTACACATTCATATAATGATAAGATTCGAGCAATTCTTTAACAACAAATGGGGGTGTGGGGGGTGGGGGTCAGTTTAAAAGCATCAATAGCACTAAAAATATTTTTTTTAAATGAAAGTGGGGCTTATTTTTTTTTTAAATAAGTGAAAACTTTTTTTTGTTAATTTAGCCATAACTTATCAATTTTGTAGTTGTTCTTTCAAAATGGGGCTAGTCTAATAAAAATATATGGGGATATTTAGCAAGATGGGGGTAGTGGATCCGTGGTTTTACTGATTTAAAGTTTAAATGTTAATAAGTTTAGGTTTAAAAAGAATTTTATCGTAAAAGGGGGAGTGGGGAATCTTGGATTAAAATATCATTCAGATTTAGAGGGGTCTCAGGGGGTACAACGAATCAATGTCGATACGAGGCTGCAGTGTTTCAAGGGTGCATTTTTAATTGCAGCATACAGACCACTTAAAAAAGATGCATCTAAGAAAAAGTTGGATAAAATTGCAGTTAATGGTAGGGAGGGTTCAAAGTTCCCCAAAGTAGATTTTAATTGTTCAAATGTTCAATGCCCCGTGACACTGAAAGGAATAGATATTTTTGAGTAGACTAATGGATTTTTAGAAATTTGTATTATAGCGTTACAGTAGTAAGCAGAATATTAAGCGTGTCTGTAATCTAAAAAGAAGGGTGTAATTTTTACAGTTCGAGCTCCTTCAACTAAATCTGCAGAACATTGGGTGAGAATTCTATACCCTCCAATCACGGAATCTCATTGAGTTGGTCATTTCAATCTAATAACTGATATTAGTAGGGTTTTATGCGAGGTTGAAAAGGGGAACGGTATGTGCTATTACTGTCCAACAAGTCTCTCAAGATTTTGCTCTGATTTAAAGTTAAAGCATCACATGAAACACTGTAAACGTCATGGATACCAGGCTGTGGAGACGGTAAGCAGACATAGAGTGATCTTACGTTTTAAAAATTTTCAAAACACGCTTCTGCAGAGCAATAAGATCACTTTCGACTACGAGGCTAAGCTGACAAACGTGTGCGATCCGGCAAATTCAAATCGTGTTAAAATACATGAAGCCATAGGGGTCTCTTACGCTCACGCGCAACGAGATTCCAATAATACCATGCAAGTGATGGAGGTAGTGGAGATTTTG
Organism: Artemia sp. Qi Xiang Cuo; assembly: GCF_049724085.1. Classification (NCBI taxonomy): domain Eukaryota; kingdom Metazoa; phylum Arthropoda; class Branchiopoda; order Anostraca; family Artemiidae; genus Artemia; species Artemia sp. Qi Xiang Cuo. The sequence continues at coordinate 37,213 of NW_028300610.1, forward strand.
AGTGACGGTGAAGACTGCATGCACTCGGCATTGGTCAGTCTAATCAAAACAGCGAACGGTGCAATTTCGCGCCTTCGTTATACAAACTATCCTATGCTCCTATTACCAGATGACATACTGTCCATTATAAGTCTCAAAATATGCTGAGTTTGAAAGGGAGAATTTGATGATGGTTTTGAGACTGGGGGGGAGGAGGAAGGTGATCGACCAGGATCATTTGTGGCAGGAAATTACATCAGGAGGGAGTAACTTTAGAGGGGTAGCACACCAGTCATGCAATTTAAACATTGTTAGACAACAATATTTCGTACCTGTTTTTATACACAATTCCAATTACGATTTAAAGTTTGTTCTTCCGGCGTTGGCCCGCATTGCCATGGGAGGAGTTGTAGATGACGCATGGATAGATGGTTCTTTTTCATATAATGTCATACCCAAATCATCGGAGAAGCTACTGCTGCTAGAATTCATCTGGAAAACTGTTGACAAGGTTAACACTTGCCTGAGTAAAATCTGTGTTGTAGACTCCTTAAGCTTCTTCTCCAAAACTCTAAGCCGCTTGATTCGGTTGCACAAAAGGGAAAATTTTGATAGAGTCCCCCTACTCAAACAATGTGGTCCCGATGATGAAATGCATGATGTATTACCTTGTAAGGGTATATATCCATATGAGTCTTAAACCTCAGACTCGAGGATAGATGAGGTGTCACCACAGCCCATGAAAGCTTTTTACAATTCTCTTACTGAGAGTGAGTGCATCACTCGCGACTACGAAACTTCTAAAAGGTTTTGGGTAAAGGGAAGGTCTAAAAATGGGTGGGATTATTGTAAACTTTACTTGGCCAGTGACGTACTCACTCTTCTGGATATTGTGTGCAAAAATACGGATAAAATCTTTAGGTACTTTGGATTGGATTTAGGTTATTATTTTTCCACCCCCATTTTGGTGTTGGAATTTATACTTAAAAACAGCAACTATGAATTCGGTATTATCGGCTTTGGGTATCCGATTGTTTTTGTTGCGCTATAAAGGAAGGGGGGCCATGTTTGTCACGGGGATTGTATAATGAAAACTGATCCGAGTGGACAGCACACCGATGCAAAGTCAGACGCAGTTTTTTCGGATATGGAGTCCCTGTACCAATCGGCAATGTCTCACTACTCTTTACCATGTTGCCATTATAAATGGCTTAACAATCCCTGTGCTTTAAATGTCCCCAACATTGCCCGTGTTAAGGAGACTGGGGCCCAAGAATGATTTTTTGAAACTGATGGTGAAATACCCATGGAAATCCGTGACTCGGAAAAGGACTTTGCTTTTCCGTGCATAAATAGACCGGTGTGTAGGGACTCTCTGAGGTTCTACAATTTATCTTTAGCAGAGAAAGTTAGTATGCATTTGTTCCTTTCAAAAGAAAAACTATTAGCTTACCTCACCCCGAAACAGAATATCGTTTTTCATCACGTGCTATTGAAATTGATGGTGTCCAATGGTTTCAAGGTCAAAAAAATTCATAGAGCCCTCCAATTTGATTAAAAACCTTACGTAAAAACGTTTTTTGACAACTTTGTGACTAAGCGTTCACAAGCAAAAACAAAGGTTGAAAAAGATGTCTATAGACTCATTTTGAAATCAGCTTTTGATTAAATGTGCGGGTATGTATGGCACAGAAGTAGATGGGATATATTTACCGACCACTAGGATTATGGTCGAATCTTTGAGGATCCAAACTTCATATCATTTACAGTCATAGAATCTAATAGGATGCTCCTACATTGCAAGAAAAGAAATATTGTATTAAACAAAAATATTGCAGGAAGAAGTGCAATAACGGAAACATCCAAGAAACTCATGTTGTCATTTTATTATAATGTATGCAAGGTACAGTGGCCGATTGAGGGACAAGTTCAAGTTTACTACGGGGACACTGATTCACTCCTGATCAAGGTAGACACTGAAAATCTATTTAATGACTATGAAAATGTTGAGTATATGAGATGAGAATTCGACTCCAATACCTAGAATAAATCCCTTTATCCGAAACTATTCGAATATCTGGACCCAAATCAAATGTTAACGTTAAAATCAGAAACGGCTAGTAATCTGATATCCAGTGGTGTGTTTCCTGGTCCGAAGGAATACTGTGTAGAAACAAACCGCAAGAATATCAAACAAATTTGCAAGGGGGTACATAAACACTTTATAAAAAATAATTTCGACATGAGTGTTTATAGAAACTGTGTGGAACGTAGTTTTATGTCAAGAGTGATATTAATGGCTATTCGCTATTTATAATTTAAAAACTACACTGTTAGAGTTAAGAAAAACGCCAGATCTGCCAAATCAGACAAAGTATATGTATTTGAGGATGGTGCGAAGGTACTACTACACGGTCTTTATTTAATTTCAGACCGAGTTGAATGTGTAGAGTACAGAAAACAACTCGGTCTAGAAAAATCAACTTAAATTCATTAAAAAAAAAGTATAAATTGGGTGGGAGGTTTTTTTTGGGGGTAATTAGGTGTTTTTTTTTAAATTCTTTTTAATTCTATATCACAAACAATTTTCAATGTGTGTGTGTGCAAGGCAGATCAATTTCCAATATTTAATGCCAGCCCCTGCCCGGGCCCGCCGCAGTGGGCCCCCGCTTCCCGGCGCCCGGTGCTTCCCGGCCCGCCCCCGGCCACCGCAGCGGCCGCCCCCGGGGGGGAGGGGGAACCCCAAAATTTAAAATGCTGTAAATAAAAGTGATATTATTTTAAGTGCATTAGTCCAATGTATGTTGTATTTTTTTCTATAAATAAACAAAAAAAAAGTGTATTCATTTATGTGTTTTTTTTCTAGTGTTTATTCAAATTTTACATTTTTTATTATAAATAAATTAAAAAAGTGTATTTTTTTCATGTCTAATGTACCTTTTTCAATGTAGAATTTTTTAAAAGTAATTTCAATTTTTTATGTTTAATAAAAGAAAATATTATTCTTTATTCGTGTTCTTCGTCTTCTCATCATTCTACTTATTCTTGAACGGAGTAGTAATAGGGAAATTAGTTGGTCACTAGACAGGCCTATTCTAAGGTTGCTTGTCTTGGTGAACTGTTGAATGGACCTTTTATCAATTTAAAAAACCAGTTAGATTGTTTCTGTGTGGACCGCCGATGTCGGACAAAACAACACTCGTAACTAAAATAATTAAAAATTGAGATAAAATGTTTGTGGAAAAGACTGAAAAAAATCTACTATTGTTACAGTATTTGGCAGGAGTCATATGATAAAATAAAAGCAATTGCCACGACGGGGTTGGTGCAGATACAATTCATACAGGACCTTGACGTTTTCAGCATTATTGAACAAAACTCTTGTTTGATCATTGACGATCTGGCTGAATCTATTGAACAATGGTCCCAGGAAATGCTACAACTGTTCACTGTTCGCTCTCATCATGAACAGATTTCCGTTACTCTGGTTCTACACAATCTCTTTCATCAGAGCAAATATATGCGAAGAGTTGTATTGAACTGCACCTACTATATTATCTACGGCTTTGTCCGTAATTCTAGCTCGCTAATAGCTCTCAATAAACAAATCTATCCAAGCACCGCCAAATTTCTGCTCTAAGCATACAATCAGACAACTAATAAACCCTACTAATGAATCCTATTGGATCTTAATCAAAATACACCAGAGGATCTGCGTGTAGTCACAGATATTTTTGACAATGAAATTACAGTATATCTCCCCTTGATAAATAAGGAGACCTAATAGTTGCTATCATGAAACAGAGAAACCACATGAAAATCGACTTCTGTTTTCATTTTTCAGCAGCTCCAAACCTTTACTCAGGAAATCAATGCTCAAACACTTTCATGAATATTGTATCATTATTCTAGTTTCTGAACTTGGTTTATATTGGATCATGGTTATAGTACTACCACCGGTAGTTGTTAAGGAGCAGGAAATAATAAATTGGATCATAGTACGCAAAGTGGCTCCTAAAAAGAAAGGGCGGGATTTCAAAAAGAAACGTCTTCTTTAGGTGGGTGGTAGTCATTTCCTAGTTCTAACGCCGCCAACTTCAGGACTTTTAATAAGATTTCTCTCGTAAGAGATAGAGAATGGCAAAACCCTATAAATTGAAACAAATAGAACTCACTTTCTCACCTATGGAACACTTTGAGAACAATCGGAGCAAAGTCCTTGACAATGAGAATATTGAAGATGATACAACACTGATTTTACTTCAACTTGCATTTCTCCGAGGGGACAAACATAGGCCCTATCGATCAAAGGCTACTAAATCTGCTGACACCAAAAAAAAATCATCTTCTCAAGATTCTGCTTGAACAAAATAAAAGACGGAGTAAGTTGATTCATTTTTATATAAATTTGTATTTTTAAGGCCCCATTAATATCGTTAAAAACTAACGTGACTCCTAGCCTATCTATTTGAAAGTGGTAAATATCTAATTCGAATTAAGAGTAACGGGGAAGGTATTATAACTCAGTGCAAGAGTCACAATATACTTGATTTAATATATGACATGTCTACAGATCGCAAAAGGCTATTATCTTTTGAAGTTAATCTATACAAGTTTCTAAATACATTAAAACTCCCAACAAGTCTTATTGTAAATATGAAGATTATAAAAAAATTAAATTAGCCTGCATCATCATCATCATCATCATCATCACCAACATTGGCACCATCAAAAAATGATCTTGAAAAAGAAGATCTTAAATCAAGGTTGAATAACACTTACAAATTACGTGTATCTTGAGAAGAACGAATACGTGCCAAATGAACAATGCCATCACCACCAATGCGCCGCATCCAAAAGAGTTGTAGACACTACACAGATTGCTTGCCCTCACAATGGTTGAATCTCTGACCGGTGCTTATTAAGATTATTTTGAGGCAGTGATCTTAAGTTCCCCCGCCACTCTTTTCAAAGTCACAGGTGTTCACACTAAAAGTTTACAAGACTATATACAAAATGAATCAAGTTAGACTCTGCATAGGAATCATAGCCTTCGTGCCAATCAATATCGAAAAACTAAAGCCTTTTTCCCATTGCATATAATGTAAGCAGATCTCCTGACTCTATATGAGCTTCAAAGACATCACAATACACCATACAAGTAAGTCCTACTTACACTCAGTTTTTATAGTCGCTATGCAAATGCAATACCGTTGGAATCAAAGAGAGGTGTTGAAGTTGTTCAGGCCTTTGAAAGTGTTCTCAAACATGGTTCATATAAAAAAAATTCAAACGGATCACGGTAGAAAGTTTGTTAATCCCCATGTTGCAAAAGTACTAGATAAATATAGTACACTGCTCTTTCATTTTCACAGTCCTATTAATGCTGAATTGGCCGATCTATTGATAATAACTATTTGACTTTTAATTTCAATATATTGTACATTGAAAAATACAACGGATTTTATTCATGATATTGATAAAATAATGTTGATTTACAATCAGTGACCTTATCAATCATTGTCCAAACGTACATCAACGAATGTTCATCATACAACTGAAATATTTCTAAAACAATTTTGTGATGAAATAACTGGCAAGAAGAATAAATATAAATTCAATGTTGCTAATACTGTTTAAATTAATAGAACAACTGATGTTTTTAAAAAAAGCAATTACTTGTGGTCCACAGAACTTTTTAAAGTAGCAAAAATCCTGGAAACTTAACCCAAAACTTATCGTTTGCGTGATACCAAAGATTAAGAGATTCATAGGCGGCTTTTATGACTATGAACTACAAAAAGTTAAAATGCTAGTGAAATCTATCAAATTGAAAAGATATTAAAGACTCGTACTCATAGGGGTAAGAAACAATTACTTGTTCAGTGGCTAGGATATAACTCGGATTTTGATTCTTGGATCGGTGTTGAAGATATTGACAATGCCCAACGATTTTTATGTAACTTTTATGTCCAATGTTTCCGATCCTCTCTACACTTACTTGAATAGGACAAGTGATTTTTGGACAAAACTCTCCCCCGCTATCAAATTTGACGGTGCATCTGAAGTGGCTCTTGTCTACTGTATTCTCAAAAATAACTGTGACATCCTGAGAAAGGATCGTGTTTATAATATAAAAGTTATAACATTCAACTGGACTATGAAAGGTTTGAAATATGTTGACTATGAATGGGTTGAAGCACTTAAATCTAGGGACTATCCACTTGTCAGATTGAAATATATTTAATATGACAATATGGGGGATTTGTGTCGTACAGTCAATAGGAAAATCTCATATCGCAGGAATGGTACATTCCATTTTAATTATTCATTGGAACACGATAGGATTTACATTACCTCACCTGTTGACACTGAAATAATTATTCTCAATGACAATCTGAGAGATGTTCTTGGCTTTCAACAGAATATGATCAATGGGAAAAATGCTGGCACCGTTTACGGGATAAATCAAGTTATGTTTGGTGATTATCCACCTGGTTTCGCCTCGGACTCTTGCATATTTCTCTATGCATCCTTTGTGGAAACATCGAGAGTCGGTAATTCAAATGTCCCCCTTCTACGTTCTCTTAGAACGAAAAACATCCCATGAACTTGTTCATCATTACAATATAAAGCATCTTCAGCATAATCCTGTAAACACTTCACACTTTGACCTCTGTCAGCTAACACTAAAAAATGAATAGGGTAATCCTCTAGCAATAATCAAAGCCTTATCAGTGACTACATGTCATTTTGGACCAATCATTGTCAACGAGAGCACAATCACCTAAAATGAAAAATAGGATAATTACATTTGCCTGTCACGATATCGATTACTATGTTGGTGCTTTGAGTCCACGTCAAATAGGCAATGGATTGGACTTTTACAATGGGCGTACTACAATGTCTGGCTTTGGTCTTGGTAGCTGGTTTGCTAGGCTATTTCGTTCTGCACTACCCCTTGCCAGATAAAATCTTGTACCTGCTGCATCAAATTTTGCTGCCTCCACACTACAGGACTGGTGGTTAGGCAAGAATTTTAAGGAGAGTTTTGATGAAAATATTAGATTTTCATCAAGAGCCGATGGTGAGCAGCTAAAATCTCGACAAAATGGGGAGGGATTGAAAAGGAAACGTTCGCATCATTCGCTAATCAGTATCTGCCAAAGCAAGTAGCGAAGGACACCAAAAAAGACGTTTAGAAATAGAACATAAAATTACCATAAATAGAAGGAAGAAAAAGAAGAAACAGATGTTTTGATCAAAAGAGTATGTTTTCTCCTCGGATGACTTATCTCCCCAACAGGGAATCAGATCTAGCAATTAATTCCTCATGAATCTATTCAATGCTGAAAATGTTGATGTCAGTGTCAAGTATGGCTACTATGAACAATTTCATCCTCAACAACCCCTCTGGAAGAATATACACTTTCAAATATTTTCCAATGTAGACTATTTCATTGATTTGTCGTCAACATTTATTGATTTAAATATTGTGGTAAAGAAAAAGTCAGATAATACAACTCTAAATGGCTACGATGGTCTATCCTGTGAAAACTGTATTATAAACAACCTATTCAAACAAATTAATGTATTTATTAATGGAATATTGGTGAGAACTAGCAATAATTTATCAAACTATGCAAGCTAAATGCAAATTATGATGATGAAACCAAGGGAATACAAGGAGTTAAGAGGAAAATAATCGGGCTATGAATATCGATCATTTGTTGATCCTGACGGTGAGCTGACTACTGCAGTGATCGAATAGTATCATCTAGTTGCAAAATCAAATCATGAAATATTTGATATATCCCAATGGCTACCCCCCAATGTCAAGATTGACATAAAGTTACAGATAGCCCCATCGAATTTTATTTTGAGAAAAAAAACCTGCTGCAACACCCGATGCAAATGTCATTATCACATCGGCGATTTTGCATGTTCAAAAACAACGGGTTATGAGCTATGTTGCGTTGGCAATAGAGAATCTAAGAACCAAAGGTAACAATATTAAACTTCTTGTCCCACAAACAATAGCCAAGCAATATAATATTGCCACTGACTCTCATAGCTATAGCGATTTATTATTTATCAATGGAGAAATCTCCTCAAAATTGGACTTGGACTTTGTGAAAAGTGGCAGTACCGTTGGATCCTGGACTGAATCCCCCATGATTTTAATTGATTCGGTATTTCTAGTCTCGTATGTAATGTGAAGGTTATTCCACTGTACACTCTATTGTTTGACAAAAAATCATATGGAACTCTATATTAGTTGACCGTACAATCCCTATATCATGTCTCAGAAATATTTGAAATTGAACTAAACGACTCAATGTTTTTAAAAAAACATGGGGTTATTGTTTTGGATTTGTCAGGCACACAGGTTATGAGCATAGTACGAAAAGGGAATGTACGTTTAGAGTGTACACTTGCCAATGCTCTGACTGAGAGTATCATGCTAATATCACTGAGTCAATTTGAAACCCATTGGGAAATCACACCCGACAGCAGTGTTCTAATAGACCTAGCACCATGAACACAAACCAAATAATAAACGTATTTAGTGTGTACTCATACAAGTCCCGATACAAGTCATATTGCATACCATCGGACTTCATTTGAAAAATTCCGAATCTTAAAAATAAGCTAATCATTGTTAATAGCTCTCCATCGACTTTGAAGATTGGCTATTAGTTATGCATCTTTCAAATAGCAATAAATCTTGAATTTTTTTACCCTCTTGGCTTATCTTATAAATTCTACGTACCACTCATCAGCAACTGAATTGAAAAAAGGGGGGAAAGCATTATTCAAAAATCAACAAAGAGTACAGTATTTAACGACTACGACAAGTGGCTTTCATGCACTACTCTTTTTCATGTTCAGATGTCGTGGCTACACCTACAAGCAGTTTCTCAACATCTACGTTGACTTACCTCAATTGAACGACTTTCTTGTGGAAAATATACTTACAAGTATATTTAATATTGATTTTAGTGCCCTAAGAATAAAATGTTCTAAAGATGTATGTGAAATTGTTTATTAATTAAAAAAATTATATACATTATAAAACGACTTTCCTACTCTTTAGATTTCATCCACTACTAGGTATTTGTCGACAACAACTAGTGCAGGTAGATTATCTGAATTCACAGTGTACTGATCCTGATGTACTGCAATGTCAGGGTCACATTTTCTAGAGTAGAGTGTGACTTCACTCTTGTCATGTCTCTTTGTATAGTCAATGATACTATTCTCATTCTTTCTATTGAATTCATATGTTTGAATTTGCTTATTTGAAGCAATTTCACAAACAGTATCCTCAAGTGTCGAGTCACATTCCGTCAAAGCCAAATAAAAATCAGTGGGATTATAATCTTTCTACCCAGTGTCTTCACAATGATGAAGTAGAAACCATTTTCTTTTGTTGTTCCAACAGTTGAATTGTTGACCCAGGTCCTCCTCCCAGAAAATTCTGTAACCATGACGATACCAATGTTGTAGCAATAAACCAAAATCACGGTTAGAATTATTTCCAATCATACCGAGCTATTTATTCTTCAACTGATTATTATTATCTTAATGACAATTGCAGAATAGGTGGTCTCTAAGATGAGAGCCAGACACCTCCCTCAGACAGGAATTACAGACTTTAATTTGTACAGCATATCCTCTATGCAATTTACATAGTTTGCAGAATCAAAGCTCTTCATCATACTTATCAATCATTTTGAAATGCTCACTTGACGATAACCAGGTGCCCGGTGTGTACATACATAACAGACATTTATGTAACATTTTGTTATGTGTTGAAACTCCCTACCACAATGAAACTGAGCTAGCAGCAACAGAAATTGTCTGAGGTAAAGATAGAGAGAGGATTAAATTATGATTGAGCACCATCCTTATAATGAAAAAAAAGTCCCAAATTTCAAAACTAATATTTAAAAGCATATCCACAATATCATTTTGCCATGTCGTGATCGATATATCAATAAATTGGGTAAATGCATTTGGACCACGACGTAGAAGCTTCATACAATAGTCTAATGATGGAGAATCAGTTTTCAGTATATCAACAAGGATTCCCCGAGAAAATATCTTCCTTTGAATAGACAACTCTAGAAAATCATCATCTAGAATCAAAAGTTTGTTAATAAGAACTATACTTATCATGACTTACTCTTTCTCGAGTCTATTCATTTTTCCGAATCTTAAGTCTTTCACAACCATCTTAAGACTGATCAGAGTTTCTTTTTGTAGTCTAGAAAATAAACACTAGTCTACTATAGAAAGAAAAAAAATACCCTCTAGCTTTTAAAAATTTTATTGAGAATGAAGAAAATAGTAAACTTAACTTATGCATTTTGTTCTCATCAATATATTTCGATATGACATCTAATGCTGACCGAAGTTTATTTATATGGAGAATATTCACTTTTCCAGCAAAACATAGTTGCTCCTCCTGCTTAAACTTGCTTAATGATATCACGTATCTAGCGTACATACTATCCCATTCAAGGCATAGTCTGCAGCCAGCGGTTATTTCCACAGCCACATTGGGTACTCGTATATCATTGCTGGTGCTTCTGTAGGATCCATAATTCATCGCCAATATAGTAAAGGCGTCAATCTTTTTTTCTCCACCCCTTACCACTAACAACGACTATTCTCTCCCTGAATTATGTTCTCTAAATAATCTTATGTCAAGCGAAAATCACTCCTTGAATCCGAAACAAATTAATAATCCTTTTACTGTAACCACCGTTCTCTCTCCGTTTGACCCAAAAAAAAATGGGTGTTACCTTAGAAACCCGTCTGGTAAGGCATGTACCGTTCGTAGTAACAGGTGACTGACCCTGGTAAGGCATATTACGCAATCACTGGCTGGATTCCCTATGCTTTTCCGTGCGCAATTCATGTGTAATTGTATGTATATTTCATATTCCCTATGGCCTTACTACTACCATTATATTCTAAAATTCATTAAACGACAAAAATTCAAAGTGTGGGCTTTAACACCTCCCTGAAAATTTATCTATTTAAGATGTTACTAATAAAAAGCTTCTGCAATATCTTAATGTGTCTATATAAGGTATCATATACACATTTGAAAACATCACACATGATTTTGGTCCCCGTCTCCCCCTAGATTTTGAAATTGTCTTTTTTTGTGTTTTCAGTAGAAAAATTGTAAAAATAATATCCCTCCCCTAGGTTTTAAAATACCTTTTCTTGTATTTTCATTAAGTTAAAAAAGAAATATTCATGTTGCCTTTTATTCTGTGAATTGACACCGCTGTAGAGTGCGTTAGTTATTCAGTTGTGGTATAACGTAATATTTATGTGGACAGGTCATGTACATTTGCATAAACTCTGCATCTGATGATTATTTTGTAGATTTTTTTTATTATGTTTTGTAAACCCATAAAAAAAATATTTTGTAAAATACGATGACATTTTTTTTTCTTTTTTAGCTGGAGTAAAGGCAGTGGGGCTAAATTCACGAAAATGTTGAGGGAGGCAATATTTATTTTCATAAGTCTAAGCAATTTCGCTTTTTCAATTTATTTAATTACAATACCAAAAAAGAGGAATTTTTCAAATTCTACCGAAGGCCAAAACAACCCCTTCCCTATTGTCTCCCGTTGAAACTTCAGAGTGAAGAAATAGCTAGAAAGAAAACTACAGTTTTTCTCTTCCGAATTCAAAGCACTAATGCCTGGTAGTTGTAATTAAACCTCAGACACGAAAAGAGTGAAATCTTCCTATATGGTAATGTTTAAAACATTCAAATTTGTCTTTATTGTTTCTTTGGATTCATTAGCTGTTGGAATAGTTCCAGCCATTATCTCGCATTGTTTTTTTCTTTTTTAATGCATAGACGACTATACATAGCAACATGCTGTTTACCCTTATGTAGAAATGCCTTTAAGAGTTTTAACATTAAAATGATGGATGACTAGATCAAAGATATGCTGTTGACTATACCGATATCGCTTTGTTTAATACTTATTTGTTCTTAGGGTTAGGGTATAGAATTGATTATAGCAAGTTATTAATTATATAAATTCTTTTTGGACAATCACATCCTACAGTTAATAAAACTTTTGACTAATTTAACAAGGTTTTCAATAGAAAATTATGTAAGCATTTGCCAGTATTTACATCGCTTTCCTTACAAATATTGATTGAGTTTTGGGCGTAAGTAGGATGTAGTTAGAGCATGTGTTCCAATTCTCTGGGGGGGGGGGATAGATTTTGAAAATTTCTTTTTTAAATAGTTTTAAAAAAACACAGGATATGCCAAAATAAACCCTCCTTAGATTTTGGAAACAATTTTTACCCTGGCCCCCTTCCCATTTTTTTTTCTTGAATTAACACCACTAAGCAAGGAGAATCATTGTAAACAACCCATTGTCCCTTAGGCAAATCGTTAAAGCGAGTGCAAGCGAATTTGTGATCAGTGTTGCCAGAAGGCGAAACAAAAAACACGCCAGACCCTTTGAAAAACACGCCAAAATACGTCCGGGCCTTTAAAAAACCAAGACTGCCATCATGGTTAGTTCCTAAAGTTCTAAAATTGCCCAAATTTTCGGTGCTAAAGTAAAAAAAAAATTGCGCGTGTCGCGGCATGCGCTACGACACGCATATGGCCCGCTAAGGGTAGTTGGATTTGTTTCAGATCTATATCTTTTTTTTTGTGTGTCCGGTTATTTCAAACTTAGCGCTAATCTTTCGAAACGAACACGGCAAAAAGGTGGTCCTGGTTAAATCAAACTTCACACAAATCTTTCAAAACAAATACGGAAATATGCGGTCCACACTTTTTGTTAATTTCTCTGCCTTTTAAAAAAATCACCATCATTTCGTCCATGACAAAAAGAAAAAAATTGAATCACGAAAGTGCTACAAATTCAAGCATGGGCTACAGTGCTAAATGTGATGAAATAGTGCTAAAATAGTTCTTTTGTGCTAAAGACAGACAAAGTTTTGCCCCAAAACCAACTCTTCTATTACCTTGCTTGCTTACCCTTGGTGCCCTCTGCTTGGCTTTCACGGAAAAAGAACAATTTTGCGTGATCTGCCAAATTCAACAAGTTTTTAGCTGCAGTTTTATGCGTCATAATGGTTAATCAGCTGTGAACTCTTTTTATTAGCTTCTAGAACTTATTATAGCTTATTCCTATGTATACGCTGGTCCATACTAGTAACCAGAGGCTTCCTGAGGCTCATTTTATTGGGGGGGGGGCGATCTTCGTAAAGGTTACCGAATCGCTACCCAATTTATGCCAAATTTGCGGCAGAAATCTAGAATTTTGCTAAATTTCGGCCAATTTTGCAAAATTTCTGCCGAAATGTTCTCCTTCGGCGAAAATTCTACCGAATGCCAAAAATTTTGGGGGGACGGCACGCCCCTCCCCACCTGTCCCCTCGGGACGCCCCTGCTAGTAACAACCACAAGCCGAAAACATAAAATATCTTTGGTTTACTATCGCATAATAGTTTTTGGTACAGTTACAACCCATTATTTACAAGATAACTTTATGATTAAAGTGAGGCCTGAAAAAGAAAGGTGAGTCCAGTCTAGCAAAAACATACAAGCAAAAGATAAGTGTTTAAAATACTTGTCTAAAAAATATTACTATAAAGGGTACCGATATTACATTTCCGCTAATGCATAAACGGAAAGTTTTCATTTTTTTTAAACAGTTTTTTCAGCCCTAGAAATGAGCGTAAAATTTACGCATTGGTCTAGATGTCAAATTTTTTAGCCAGTAAAAGAACGAAGAGCCTAATTGGTCCTTAGTACAAAATATATAGCCCGTAAAAAAATTTTTGAGCTACAATTTTTTTTTAATTATAGCTTTGTTTCTCTGTAGTTAAACTTGGTTCTGAAGGAGAAAGGTAAGTTGTATCTAATCTATTCCTTCTTTTCTCTGGGAAATTCTAAACCCAGGAATGTACTACGGCAAAAGGATCTTGATAAAAGAGACAACCACAGGTCAAATAATCTAAGGCTTGGACACAAAAACCACCTATTTAATACTAACCAAAACTTATTCACAAAGATCTGTCAAATATATCTAAAAAAGCATAAATCTGAATATAATTCAAGTCTTGACTTAATCTGAGCAGCAATTGGAATAAGAAACTTGACAATTAAATTCCCATAATCTAGCGCTATTCTGTTTGCATCCTACTTAAATGCAGAGTGCACTTGCAGAGCCAAGCGGAAATAAATTCCCTAAACAGAAAGCGGTGCAGAATAGCATTTCATGCATTAAAGAGGATGACGACCGTGGACCGCCCCCGGACCCCTTGATGACGACTTCAGACCGCCCCCAGACACGATTCTTAAAAGCAAATTGCCAATTAAAACTTGGGTTCTGAAACGTAAGGACCATGGCTCAGCCCTCGAAGACAGAACAGGTCCTAGAAGAAATGGAAAGTTATGGTTTAGACATTCTGGCTCTGTCGGAGGTCCGTTGGACTGGTGCAGGAAATCAGAACCTCAAAAAAGGATGCAGAATCCTGCACAGTGGCACCGACAAAAAGAAAGAGGTAGGCGTTGCCATAATGCTGTCAAAATCAGCGTCTCGAGCCCTCATGAAATAGACTTCTATAAATGAGAGGATCATCGTAGCGATGTACAATCCTGCACAGTTGCACCGACAAAAAGAAAGAGGTAGGCGTTGCCATAATGCTGTCAAAATCAGCGTCTCGAGCCCTCATGAAATAGACTTCTATAAATGAGAGGATCATCGTAGCACGTTTCGCAGGTAGCCAGCCAAAACTAACAGTAGTCGCATGCTATGCGCCAACTAATGATGCAGACGAAACCTTAAAAGACGACTTCTACAACACCCTGCAAGCCGTTGCCAAAGATATCCCCAGTCACGATCTCGTCTGTTTTGTTGTTGACTTCAATGCCAAAGTGGGGAGCGACAAGTCATACTGTCCTGAGGTTCTTGGGAGCCAAGGCCTCGGCGAAGTAAACAAGAACGGGACACTTTTAGTTGATTTTGCGATAACGAACGACCTTATCATAGGAGGAACCTTTTTGTCAACACAAAATCATCCATAAGTATTCATAAAACTCCCCAGACGGAAGAACACATAACCAGATTGACCATATTTTGATCAACAAAAAGTGGACATCGAGCCTCCAAGATGTAAGAGCCTATAGAGGAGCCGACTTTGCTACAGACCATGCCTTGATGATTGCAAAGGTAGCTCAAGTTAAAAGCCACCCAGAAAACCCAAACCAAAGAAAGTCCCGCCTATGACTCAGATAAACTCTCCAACACCAAAGTGCGACACGAGTTTACTATGCAGCTAATAAACAGGTTTGAGAGCATGACCCTAGACCTGGACAACGCTGTTAGCTTGGAAAAAACCTGGACCGCCCTAAAGGAAACCTATAACCAGGTAGCCAAAGAATCAATTGGGCACAAAAAGCGACCTAAAGACGAGTGGCTATCTGATCAGACGTGGACCCTTATTGAAGAACGTCGAAAACTAAGACATCGTTTGTTAGATGGTGGGGACAACAATGACACAGTACTGAAAAATCAACTATACCGTGACGAAGAAAAGCTAGTAAAAAAGAGTGTAAGAGGGGATAGCCGGAATTTTTTAGAAAAAAAGGCAGCTATGGCTGAAAAAGCAGCCAAACGTGGTGATTCTCGTGCCGTCTACAGAATCACAAATGATATCATTTAGAAACGTCGTAACCTTAATGGACCATTGAAAGACGTAAATAAGGAGACAGTCACAGGCCCCGGTGAAATCTCTGAAGTTTGGGCCTTGCACTTCGAGAAAGTTCTCAACAGACCCAGCCCCCTCGACACAGCTGAAAATCCCATAACACCTTTCCTAGAGCTTCAAATCAATACCGCAGAACCATCGACCGAGGAATTGACACAAGCCGCTCGCAAATTAAAAATTGGCAGAGCGCCAGGAAGCGATGGGATATCAGCAGAAATGATTAAAACCTCGTTAGGTGCCTGCATAACTGTGTGGACTGCACTCTTTTCTTGCATTTGGAAATCAGGGAAAGTCCCCGAAGAATGGAGGAAAAGCACACTGATTAAACTTTTTAAGAAAGGAGACGCATCAAAGTGCGATAACTGGAGGGGCATCAGTCTCCTTTCAATCCCTGGGAAACTTTTCTCACAGATAATCCTCCACCGTATTCAAGCAGCCCTAGATAAACACTTACGAGATGAACAACATGGCTTCCGTCCATCTCGCTCCTGATCCGACCTTATATACGTTATGCGCATGATGATCGAGGAATGCAACGAATGGAAGCAAAAGTTGCACCTTGTCTTTGTGGATTTCGAAAAAGCCTTCGACTCAATACATCGAGAGTCGCTTTGGAAAATCCTCCGTTATTACGGCATCCCTGAGATACTTGTATCCTTGATCATTGCTCTGTATGAAAATACCAAAAGTTGCGTTCGGAACAATGAAGGAAGTACAAGGTATTTCCATATTATGTCCGCTGTCAAACAGGGGTGTGTCCTCTCTCCCCTCCTTTTTGTCCTTGTAATTGATTATGTGCTCCGAGACTGCACGGGGTTCGGTATTCAACTTCGCGAAAATTAACAACTAGCAGATCTCGATTTCACCGACGACGTCGCCCTGATGGAGGCAAACAGAAAAAGGCTCCAGGACCTTCTCGATGTCATCCGAGAGAAGGCGAGACTTTTAGGATTGAAGACCAACTCGGGCAAGACAAAAGCATGGCAACAAGTGACTCGCCACTAAACATAAGGTGTGGGGATACCGCAGTAGAGCAGGTGATGGAGTTTAAATACCTTGGAAATACATTTGAACGAACAGGATCTAGCGAAAAAGATATGCAGTCGAGGATTGGACAAGCCAATGGAGCTTTTAATCGACTAAAGCCAGTTTGGCGATCGAAAAAGTACTCCACCAAACTGAAACTAAGGGTTTTCAACAGTAATGTCTTCTCGGCCCTCCTGTATAGTTGCGAGTGCTGGAAACTTAACCAACAACAGGAAAAGTGGATTCTTGCATTCGAGAACAACTGTCTTCAAAGAATACTAAACATTGACTGGAGAGCACATGCATAAATATAAATTATAAATATAAATATAAGTGTTTTTACTTTTATAACTTTAATAAATAAATTAATGTAAACATTTTGATTACTGAATATCAGTATATGTATATTAAACTGACAATGCACATTCATTTGTATTTTTTCAGTAAAGTGCAAATTTTTTCTGGCCTTGGGGCTCATTCGATTTGAAATTCAAAGGGCTAGTACCCTTTTTAATAGTCGAAAGTGATTGGAGGGCAACTAACCCCCCTCTCACGCCCACCTTTTCCCCAAACACATCCAATAACTATTTTGAGATAGCCATTTTGTTCAGCGTAGTTGATTTCCAGATAGAAAATACATTTTTGAGGAAGACACTCCCCCACAACCCTCAGGGCAAGGATTATAAAATATGCCCTCGGGGCATCTAATGTTTTTATTTAAATAGGCGTCGTAAATAAATGAAAAAGGGCTCATTCGATTGGAGATCTAAAGGTATAGGGCTCTTTTTAATAGTCGAGATCAAATCGAGGACAGCTAAACCCCCTCTTACTCCCACTTTTTTTCCAATTACATTCTATCAAAGTTTTTGATAGCCATTTTCTCGACGTAGTTGAAAGTTTTGGAACTTAGGTCTTTAAACATGACAACCCCTCTCCCCAGAGCCCTCAGGGCAAGGGTTGTAAGTTATGGCCTGGGTCATATAAAGTTTTATTGAAAGCATTGTCGTAGAAACTTCAAAAGAGCTCATTCAATTGGAAATTGAAAGGGCTAGTGCCTTTTTTAATAGTTGAATTTGATTGGATAGCGACTAACGCCCCTCTCACGCCTACCATTTACCAAAACACATCCAATCAAAATTTTGCAGGCCAAACTATAAAGTCTTAAAAACGAAAAGATTTAAAGTATTATTCTATTTTTCCCTGAAAAGACTGTGTCAATATAAAACGAACAGGAATTAATTTAAAAAACTTTTTCCACAAAACAAATTTGTCAAAGAAAAGTAAAGAACTCCATTAAACAAAAAATTACAAAAATAAAATCAAATAATCTACCAAGCTTGAAACTACCACAAATCAGCATCGATAAATAAATGAAACCCAAAACGAACAGAAATTACAATAATTAACCAAGTCAAACTCAAAACGAGCAGAAATCAACATAAATTGGGCTCAAATAAATGGATCCCCAAGCTCAGCCCTGTAAACATATATGTTGTGCAAGGCAGAGTCGGTTAAATGGAACTCGGGCATAACAGGGGGCGTTACGGGAACTTCATGTCCCGCACCAATTTGTTCAACGGTGGGGATGTTGCGTGGTATGAAATCCCCCAGTTCACTCAACGTACCCTCGAGTGTATCAGGACTGACACGATTAGCCCAAGCATTCTCTGATACACTTTGAGGTTCGAAGGTAGTCGATTGAGCCAAACCCCCCGTTGAAGCACTTGCTATTCCATCATTAGTATTTATATTATTGGAAAAATCATCTATATTTGAGAGTATCTTACTACTCCAGACACCGAAACATTCATCAATAATCTTTTCCATCCACTCTTCAGAGACATCTGATTCGACATTTAGATTATCCCGGAATTGTAGTGGTGGTGTTACAAAGGGTATCTATATGTCGTCAAAAGAGTCGTTGGCCGTTAGTTTGGCTGGTGTTGACAGTCCCGATTGAATAATCTAAAAAATGAATGTGAAGTTATTTGTTTTCTTATACCCGAAACACAATATTTAGATGGTGTGTGTGTGTGTGTGTATGTGTGTGTGTGTGTGTGTGTGTGTGTGTGTGTGTGTGTGTGTGTGTGTGTGTGTGTGTGTGTGTGTGTGTGTGTGTGTGTGTGTGTGTGTGTGTGTGTGTGTGTGTGTGTGTGTGTGTGTGTGTGTGTGTGTGTGTGTGTGTGTGTGTGTGTGTGTGTGTGTGTGTGTGTGTGTGTGTGTGTGTGTGTGTGTGTGTGTGTGTGTGTGTGTGTGTGTGTGTGTGTGTGTGTGTGTGTGTGTGTGTGTGTGTGTGTGTGTGTGTGTGTGTGTGTGTGTGTGTGTGTGTGTGTGTGTGTGTGTGTGTGTGTGTGTGTGTGTGTGTGTGTGTGTGTGTGTGTGTGTGTGTGTGTGTGTGTGTGTGTGTGTGTGTGTGTGTGTGTGTGTGTGTGTGTGTGTGTGTGTGTGTGTGTGTGTGTGTGTGTGTGTGTGTGTGTGTGTGTGTGTGTGTGTGTGTGTGTGTGTGTGTGTGTGTGTGTGTGTGTGTGTGTGTGTGTGTGTGTGTGTGTGTGTGTGTGTGTGTGTGTGTGTGTGTGTGTGTGTGTGTGTGTGTGTGTGTGTGTGTGTGTGTGTGTGTGTGTGTGTGTGTGTGTGTGTGTGTGTGTGTGTGTGTGTGTGTGTGTGTGTGTGTGTGTGTGTGTGTGTGTGTGTGTGTGTGTGTGTGTGTGTGTGTGTGTGTGTGTGTGTGTGTGTGTGTGTGTGTGTGTGTGTGTGTGTGTGTGTGTGTGTGTGTGTGTGTGTGTGTGTGTGTGTGTGTGTGTGTGTGTGTGTGTGTGTGTGTGTGTGTGTGTGTGTGTGTGTGTGTGTGTGTGTGTGTGTGTGTGTGTGTGTGTGTGTGTGTGTGTGTGTGTGTGTGTGTGTGTGTGTGTGTGTGTGTGTGTGTGTGTGTGTGTGTGTGTGTGTGTGTGTGTGTGTGTGTGTGTGTGTGTGTGTGTGTGTGTGTGTGTGTGTGTGTGTGTGTGTGTGTGTGTGTGTGTGTGTGTGTGTGTGTGTGTGTGTGTGTGTGTGTGTGTGTGTGTGTGTGTGTGTGTGTGTGTGTGTGTGTGTGTGTGTGTGTGTGTGTGTGTGTGTGTGTGTGTGTGTGTGTGTGTGTGTGTGTGTGTGTGTGTGTGTGTGTGTGTGTGTGTGTGTGTGTGTGTGTGTGTGTGTGTGTGTGTGTGTGTGTGTGTGTGTGTGTGTGTGTGTGTGTGTGTGTGTGTGTGTGTGTGTGTGTGTGTGTGTGTGTGTGTGTGTGTGTGTGTGTGTGTGTGTGTGTGTGTGTGTGTGTGTGTGTGTGTGTGTGTGTGTGTGTGTGTGTGTGTGTGTGTGTGTGTGTGTGTGTGTGTGTGTGTGTGTGTGTGTGTGTGTGTGTGTGTGTGTGTGTGTGTGTGTGTGTGTGTGTGTGTGTGTGTGTGTGTGTGTGTGTGTGTGTGTGTGTGTGTGTGTGTGTGTGTGTGTGTGTGTGTGTGTGTGTGTGTGTGTGTGTGTGTGTGTGTGTGTGTGTGTGTGTGTGTGTGTGTGTGTGTGTGTGTGTGTGTGTGTGTGTGTGTGTGTGTGTGTGTGTGTGTGTGTGTGTGTGTGTGTGTGTGTGTGTGTGTGTGTGTGTGTGTGTGTGTGTGTGTGTGTGTGTGTGTGTGTGTGTGTGTGTGTGTGTGTGTGTGTGTGTGTGTGTGTGTGTGTGTGTGTGTGTGTGTGTGTGTGTGTGTGTGTGTGTGTGTGTGTGTGTGTGTGTGTGTGTGTGTGTGTGTGTGTGTGTGTGTGTGTGTGTGTGTGTGTGTGTGTGTGTGTGTGTGTGTGTGTGTGTGTGTGTGTGTGTGTGTGTGTGTGTGTGTGTGTGTGTGTGTGTGTGTGTGTGTGTGTGTGTGTGTGTGTGTGTGTGTGTGTGTGTGTGTGTGTGTGTGTGTGTGTGTGTGTGTGTGTGTGTGTGTGTGTGTGTGTGTGTGTGTGTGTGTGTGTGTGTGTGTGTGTGTGTGTGTGTGTGTGTGTGTGTGTGTGTGTGTGTGTGTGTGTGTGTGTGTGTGTGTGTGTGTGTGTGTGTGTGTGTGTGTGTGTGTGTGTGTGTGTGTGTGTGTGTGTGTGTGTGTGTGTGTGTGTGTGTGTGTGTGTGTGTGTGTGTGTGTGTGTGTGTGTGTGTGTGTGTGTGTGTGTGTGTGTGTGTGTGTGTGTGTGTGTGTGTGTGTGTGTGTGTGTGTGTGTGTGTGTGTGTGTGTGTGTGTGTGTGTGTGTGTGTGTGTGTGTGTGTGTGTGTGTGTGTGTGTGTGTGTGTGTGTGTGTGTGTGTGTGTGTGTGTGTGTGTGTGTGTGTGTGTGTGTGTGTGTGTGTGTGTGTGTGTGTGTGTGTGTGTGTGTGTGTGTGTGTGTGTGTGTGTGTGTGTGTGTGTGTGTGTGTGTGTGTGTGTGTGTGTGTGTGTGTGTGTGTGTGTGTGTGTGTGTGTGTGTGTGTGTGTGTGTGTGTGTGTGTGTGTGTGTGTGTGTGTGTGTGTGTGTGTGTGTGTGTGTGTGTGTGTGTGTGTGTGTGTGTGTGTGTGTGTGTGTGTGTGTGTGTGTGTGTGTGTGTGTGTGTGTGTGTGTGTGTGTGTGTGTGTGTGTGTGTGTGTGTGTGTGTGTGTGTGTGTGTGTGTGTGTGTGTGTGTGTGTGTGTGTGTGTGTGTGTGTGTGTGTGTGTGTGTGTGTGTGTGTGTGTGTGTGTGTGTGTGTGTGTGTGTGTGTGTGTGTGTGTGTGTGTGTGTGTGTGTGTGTGTGTGTGTGTGTGTGTGTGTGTGTGTGTGTGTGTGTGTGTGTGTGTGTGTGTGTGTGTGTGTGTGTGTGTGTGTGTGTGTGTGTGTGTGTGTGTGTGTGTGTGTGTGTGTGTGTGTGTGTGTGTGTGTGTGTGTGTGTGTGTGTGTGTGTGTGTGTGTGTGTGTGTGTGTGTGTGTGTGTGTGTGTGTGTGTGTGTGTGTGTGTGTGTGTGTGTGTGTGTGTGTGTGTGTGTGTGTGTGTGTGTGTGTGTGTGTGTGTGTGTGTGTGTGTGTGTGTGTGTGTGTGTGTGTGTGTGTGTGTGTGTGTGTGTGTGTGTGTGTGTGTGTGTGTGTGTGTGTGTGTGTGTGTGTGTGTGTGTGTGTGTGTGTGTGTGTGTGTGTGTGTGTGTGTGTGTGTGTGTGTGTGTGTGTGTGTGTGTGTGTGTGTGTGTGTGTGTGTGTGTGTGTGTGTGTGTGTGTGTGTGTGTGTGTATTATCAATATTATCAATAAGTGATGCATGCATCTCAGCAACTCGGGTTGGCATACAAACTGAAGGTAGAGTTCTCGCAGAAAGCATCATTGACAAAAAATCTGCAGCCGAAGCAGAATTTTGATCCAGCAGGTTAAATTTGAAATCCCCCATAAGGATTAGATCGCAAGGATGCTTTTGGACTAAGTCCAAAACCTCTTCAAGAATTTTCATAAACGAAGGAATAGATCCACTAGGGGATCTGTAAACGAAACCGACAACTAAATCCTTACAACCTGACCCAATCTCAATAAAAAGCGATTCAAAGATTCCTTCCTCATTTCTACTCAAATCACTTCGGATATTATATACAAGATGATCGGCAATATACAAGGTGAGGCCACCTTTCGCCATCTGTTTCCGGTTCATCCTCTCCATCCTAAATCTTTGGATATCTAAAAGCATATCCTTTTTTGAATCCAGGAAAGTTTCACATAATCCAATAACATCCAGAGTTCCACCACTGACGATCCGTTTCAGCTCATCAAAAGAGGAGCAAAGTCCCTGAATGTTTAGGTGAAGCACAGAAAAAATACCATCTTGTTTAGAAGAGGCAGAACCACTTAATTGCGAAACATATTTACTTTCAATAACTGATTTAGGATCATTTTAATTCCTATATCTATTTCCAACAGAATTATTAAGTATACTTTCAATATCTAAAGGAATATTTTGTAACTCAACAAAACGGTCCCCCAAAGAACTGAAATCACCCTGGTCACTCAAAAAATTAATCATTTTACTTACTGTGGATGCCATATGCGCTCCGCGACCAAACGCACCTGACCAAAGGTTAACGACATCACAGCAGAGCTATGGAATCTATGCAAAAGTAATACTGAATTCGTTTTTGTGCACACAAGAGACTGAAAAAAAAAGTAAACCAAAAACAACATAATCAAAAGTAAAGATCAATGGAGAGACAAAAAAAAAGAAATAAAAGAAGAACACAAAAAGAGGAAAAAGAATAATAGATGATTTCATCAGGGAGATCCACACACACACAGGACCACAAACACATTATAATATATATTAAAATTAAAATATAATCATACCAAAAAAAAAAAAAAAAAAACCAAAACCAAAAAAAAACAAAGGAAAGAAGCAACCTGATTAAATAACAAAATGAAATAAAGGAGCGAAAATTATTCCTTATTCACACGTGAAGGGATGACCGCGTTAGACGCAATAAACAGAGATCATAAACGGATCAAAACAAGTATCCTCTACACGCGTCCAGTTCTTAACTTTTGAATTTTTCTTAGCTTCAAGCCAAATGTTAATCCCTTTTGACATAACTCTGGTTTCGGCCACCTTCACTGACGGAATAGTAGAAGTGCGTAGACTATATCCGTACGCTAAAAGTTCTTTACGGTGACGTGCTAGGTCTCGAGGTAAATCGCAACTGATGAGATCCTTTGAGCTTTCACAGTTCCGCATAATATCATCCTTTCTCATAATATCATAATATCATTCTCATATATATTTTCCTCGTACGAAAGTGGGTTCAAAAATTCTCTGCCAGCATGTCTGCTAAGTCCTTTCTGGCGGGGGGGGGGGGTCGAACACGGTACTTCTCAGTCAACCCCGGAAATTTTTGTACAACTCGTAAAAAACTAACAAAAATAAGTATACACAAATTTTCGATCTGGTTTTTTTTTTTTAATAAGTTTTGATATAAATGCCAGAAATAGACATTGATAACCTGCTTGTACTTTTTGTGCTTTGATTTAAACCATAATGCCCCTCAACAGGCCCTTAAAGTTCTACTTTAATACCATTAGCCTTAGGGGTAGTAGTACTAATAGTTGTGGTAGTAGTAGTACTAGTACTATTACTGCTAGCTGGATTATTACACATATGTTGCACTTTTATTAGATCAACTTACTGAAAGCTTAAACTTAATACTCTAAGCCGTTCTTAAGATACTGCTGATGTATCCTTTCGACAGCCTGCATACACATACTCTATTTCAATTTTATTTACACCCCTCAATATTCCTGACTATTTTTCCTTAATACCTTTAGCCTTAATAGAAGTATTATTAGCAGAAGAACAAGTAGTAGTAGTAGTATGTAAATAGTATCTTTTAGTTGGTTCAACATCCACCCCAACATGCCCTAACAGTTTCGAATTAATTGTCTAATCTGTTTCCGGGGTAAAGTTTTACACCTTAAAAACCTGCATCGACATAAAGTGTTTCGATTTAATTCTAGATTGTCTTCAAAATTCCCTGAAAGTCATACAAACAGCAATAGTCACAGTAGTAACGATTGTTGTGACATCAGTATTAGTAGATACAGTTGTAGTAGTAGTAGTATGGACACAAAACATTTGGTTAGTTTAACATCCTCCTGTACATGCCTTGAAATTTTCAACTTAATACAATAGACAGTTCTTAGAATATTCCTAATACGCCATTTTGACAACCTGCACACAGGAAGTATGTTTTGATTTAGTTCAACCTCCCCCTAAACATTCCCTGAAAGCTTCATTATCATACTCTTTGTTTCAGTAGAAGTAGTTGTAATAGTAGTAGTAATAGCAAAAGTAGTAGCAGTAGGCAAAGTGAATCTTTTGAGCTGTTCCTTCTCAACAGGCTTGAAAGTTTTGATTTTTTAATTTAACCTATTAACGACCAATGTTCCCATTTGGGAACAGACAAGTCTGAATTACTTTTCTGGTTGTATAGTCAGTAGAAGAGTGAATTTTTGCTCACCATTGTTTTTCCCGATGGCAAAATTGTTAACACAATTTTTTTCATTTCCAATATTCTAAAGTAAGTATTTTTGTATTTTTTCAAAAAAGGCCAATTTTTTCCATTTTAGTAAGGCTGGTAAGGCATGTGTTTTAGTCATAAAAAAAAGAGGATGGTAAATGACTTTTTTTGGTAGCTCGGATCTCATTTTTCATTTCTATGGAGCGCAACGACAGAAAAGAAATACTTTTGATAGTACTAGTTAGCGCTACTTCTTTTTGTTCTCAAATGGGAACATTGGTCAGAACCTGTCTACCTGCAGCGCTGTTCGGCTTTGGGGCGATCATATTTTGTAATTTATAAGTTCCGGATGCTGATTATAGGAGTTAAAGTGCAGTTCAGCAACTTATATAGTGATGTTTAGAGACTTGCCCTTGGTATGATATTGATGACATGTTTCTTTCTAGATGAAGAATACAACCTATCTCTCTGTAAAAGAAGCCCTTGCTGTCTTACATAAACTTTCTGACGTGGAGAGTGACAGTGAAAGCATTAACGTTGCTGTGATTCCGCCGAACCCAGGCCCCTTTTAGTGACAAGGAGCAATGGGACGAGGACGATCTTCAAAACCTGGAGGGTTTGCCACCCGATGTCGCTGGTACTTTGGAAGTAAGAGGTAGCAGGTTCAAACACTAGGGAAGATGGAACTAGTATTTCTAGTTCAGAGGAAGACGTTCTTTTAAGCCTGATTACAAAAAAAGGGGAAGAAAGCCTGCAAATAAAACGACTGCAAAAGCCCATGTCTCTGCTCCTAAATGGGAGAAAAATCAAAAGGCAGGACTTATCGATCATGAGCATATCCTAAAACAAGACAACGAGGAGGTGGAACTCCTAGGAAAATCTGAATTTGAAATTTTTTGTGAATTTTATGACTGAGATATCCGAACACACATAATTCATGAAACAAGGCGGTATGCGAAACAGCGAAACGACCTTTCATTTACAATAGATTTCAACAACTTGGACTCTTTTGTGGCCATCATGTTTATATCAGTATACCATAAGCTGCCATGTGAAAGATTATACTGGTCCAGATAGGATGATGTTATATTCCTATGGTCGGAAAAGCGATGAGCAGAAGTAACTTCAAAAAAATTAATAAGTACTTGCATTTTGCAGATGATGAGAATCTGAATGCGGCTGACAAAATGGCTAAAGTCAGGCCTTTGATTGATCTGGTAAATAAGAAAATTAAAAAATTTGGGACTTTTTGTTCTAAGTTATCAGTGGATGAGCAAGTGATCCCCTTTTTCAGGAGGCATAGTTGCAAGATATTCATACGAGGCAAACCAATAAGATTTGGATATAAGGCTTGTATACTTGCATGTAGTCATGCCTTTCCCTTTCCTATTCAGATGTACTGCGGAAAAACTACAGAGCAAACTATTGACCCACTTGGTTTACGAGTTGTGACATCTTTGTTGTCTGTAGTAAAAACACCAGGCCATCATGGCCTCTTTTTTTGATAATTTCTTTACTAGTTATGACCAATTTGTTGACCCTCGCCATCTTGGATTCCGTGCTAAAGGAACTGTGTGAGAAAACCGACTAAAAGGGTGTACTTACTTTGACTTACTTCAAAACCCCCTAAATATATCCTGAAAGCTTCCCCTTAATACCTAATTTCAGTTGTGGCAATAGCTGTTGTACCAGTAGCAGTAGTAGCATTAATTGCAGTGTGCACATAAAATCTTTTGTTTTTCAATATCCCTCTCAACACATGCTGAAAGTTTCCCCTTAATGGTGGCCGGTGTTTTCCTTCCCGAAAATTAACCCCCCTCCCCCTGAAAATACCCCCACAGAAAATACCCCCAGAAACCCCCAATCCGGCCGAGGAAAATATCCCCTTAGAAAATACCTTTCCGGAAAATACCCCTCCCAGAAAATACTCCCCCGTGGAAAATAAGGCTTTCGAAATTTGAGAATTTTATTTGAATTTTTTTTTTTTCTGTAGGGGGAAGGAATTTTGTGCTGAATTAGCTGGCTTTTCTAGTTCCATGCACAATTTAAGCATTTGTAAAATATTTATCTTCTTTGAACTTCATGTCGATTCCAAATATATAATACTCATAAAGTTTAATAATACCAGTCAACAGTTACGAGCCTGAGAAAAGTTCCCTGATTTTGAAAAAGGGGGAAGAAAAACTCTAAAAGTTAAAGAATCTTAACGATAATCAAAACATCAGATTAAGTGTACCACAGAACCTGACCGTGATGGTCGGTCAGAGAAATAAATCGTGATGCCAACCCTGTTAGTAAGCATCCAGAATTCCACAATTCTTTTGTAAAAAGTTTCACAAATCCGTAGTAAAAAAAAATTACTCTCGGTTTAAATTTGATTTTATAAAAGTACAAATTGGAAAACATTTTATGAACTTCCAAATTGTTTATATAATCGTTTAAAATTCGTTAAAATTGTTATTTAAAAACAGAAATTAATGTAGTTTTTGACATTTCTTTATAGAAAAATGATAATTAATACATGTATCAAATTGAAGATCATTGAAGAACTGTTTTAATGTGACTATTTTACAATTTTTGAAAGCTGAGGAGACTTGCTGGTGGTTAATTTCACTTGCAGGAGCAGGACGCAGCTGAAATATTTACACAAATAGGTTTACCTAAATAAGTTCCGAATTACGTTTGAAGTCGCAATTCCTGTTCAGACTTTTAAACGCTTCTACAGCGCAAGCCTAAAATTATCGCTGTTTTCAAGGCAATAAAAACGCTATCACTGTTTTCCTATTTGACAATAGCCTAGAATAAATTAAAGGCCTGAGAGACCAGAAGATTCGAGATAAAACTGAATAAGCACATGAATAAAATACACAATTGTTAAAAATCATACTTGAACGAGTAAAGTATTATCTTTAAATTATAAATAAATAAAAAGTGTTCAACACAAGCATCAAGTGTGTCACACATAACTATAAAAAGACGAAGACTTGGGATAGAAACATACTCGTATATCGCGCTATAGCTAAAATAAGAGACCCAAACAGTGTTTGTCTGCCACTGAAACAGCTGCGTTTTCGAAAATTAGGACGTATTTAGATCTTATGTCAGATTCCATCAGGTTTTTGAAACATGTTTGCATGTCATAGCTGATGTTCTGGCTGAATTTTTGTGCATTTTGCCTTAATAAGTGACAACATGGAATTTGACAACATGAAGGTTGTCAAAATGGAATGATTCAGATGTACTGCGGAAAAACTACAGTGCAAAACTATTGGCCCGCTTGGTTCACGAATTGTGACATCTTTGTTGTCTGTACTAAAAACACCAGCCCATCATGGCCTCATTTCTTACAATTTCTTTACTAGTTATGACCTATTTGTTGACCTTCGCCATCTTGGATTCCGTGCTACAGGAACTGTGCGAGAAAACCGACTAAAAGGGTGTAACTTAGAAGCCTCAAAAAAGTTAGAAAACCGAGAGAGAGGCTACTATGACTGCAAATCGACAGGGTCAATCTTGGCAGTAAAATGGAACGACAGCAAGGCCGTTTGTGCTGCGACTAATCATAATTCTATTGAATCCCTACACCCAGCAAAGAGGTTTTCATCTGCAGAGAAGAAGAATGTAACCTTCGACCAACCAACGCTCATCAGAAATTATAACCAAGGCATGGGTGGTATGGATCTTTTTGATCATACACTGTCAGTTTATCGGCTAATTCAACGTGGAAAAAAGTAGTATTGGGTTA
>NW_028300611.1:0-31056 GCF_049724085.1 Artemia sp. Qi Xiang Cuo
GAGAGTCCTTATCCCGAATAAACGTTTTATTCTCTCGAAACCAGTATACTAAACCGTTAAAAAAAAGTAGAACTTAAGAACAAGCGTTCAAAACGAGCCCACAAGAAAACAGCTACGTTGAAAACCGATTGGAGAAGTGATCAAAGCGACATAGCATCTCTTAGTTTCTTACAATCAATCTTGTCTGAGAGGGTCATTATCCAACATACCTTTTTGTTTTTCTAGAAACCATACTTAACTAAAGTTAAAAAAGAAACCATTTAAAAACCGATATTAAAGTTACCCCACAAAGAATTCCTATACATTGAAAACCTAAAATTTATGAGAACTACGATACCGAGTACATCTGATAAAAAAAATTTAAATGTCTTCTTATTTGTCAAAATCAAAAAAAACAATTGTTTTTTAAACGATTCTTTCCTAACAAAAAGTTAAAAAAAAGTAAAACTATAAAAACCGTGAGATAAGTTAAAAACAAGCGAACCCATCTACATTAAAGCATGATTGTAGGTGAACTTAAAAATAAAGAGTATATACGTTATAAAAAACCTAGTCTATTTTATTTGTTTAGCGGCCAAAGCTAATCTTATATAAGTAATCGAAAAAATGATTCAAAAAAGTTAAAAAAAAGTAGAAATTATAAAATCGATAAAAATATTAGACAAAAACGAAACAAACTACAAAACAACAATATTTTATAAGAACTTGACAATTAATAGGATAAACTTGATAATTAAATTCAATTTAATCATTTGTTGTGCGTCCAACGAGTTAACTTTTTATTCAATCGAATTCTAAATACATACCTGTTAAAAAAAAGAAGAAATTAAGAACGAGTGAATGATTCTCGCCCACAAGAAAACTTCGACAATGAATATTGAATGAAGAAGAACTCGACGAGTCATAGCAGATCTTAAATTCATATAATATAAGTTTTCGGAGTTGGTCCATATACAAGTTAAATTTTTGTTTTTCTCGAAACCAATCTTAAATTCAGTTAAAAAAAAGGCAAAATTAAAAAACAGCGCATAATTTTTGACCAAAAAGAAAAGATAGAAAATTCCAAAATATATTATAATAACTCGACTTGTAATAAGAGCTATTATTTAATTAAAATCAACTTTTCTGTTTGTATTCTTATCAAAGAGTAACTAAGATTTTCTCCCGAAATCATTCTACAAAACAGTTAAAAAAAAGAAAACATTAAGTACAAGCGAAGAAATTTAGCCCACAAGAGAACATTGACATAACAAATCGTTTTAAGTAGTGCTCATAACCTCCTTGCAGAACATATTGACTATTAAGCAAAGCCTTCGTGTATGGCCCAAGTAAAAATTTGATAATTTTTTCACACTAATCCATTCTTAAATCCAGTTAAAAAAAAGAAAAAATTAACCACAAGCGAATGATTTGTACCCACAAGAGGACAGCGACATTGAATACTGTATGGAGAAGAAAACGACAAGTCATTGTAGCTCTTACTAACAAATAATCACAGTCCTCGTATATGGTCCTTGTAAACGATTACTTTTTGTTTTTCGCTATACCAATCGTAAAAACGGTTAAAAAAAAGGAAAAAGTAAAATCAAGCGTATGTTATGAACCCACAAGAAAACATCAACCTTGAATCCTTTATGGAAAAGTGCGCGAAGCGTCAGTTTAGATAATATGGTCGAGTAATACCTTCTTTCGGAGAGGATTCTTACAACGAATAACTTTTTTTTTTTATCGAAATTAAATGAAGTTAAAGTTAAAAAAAGAAAAAAGAAAAAACAAGCGTACGATTTGTGCCCACAAAGAGAAGAGCGACATTGAAACTCGAATGGTGAAGTGATCAACTAGTCATAGTAGATCTGTGATACAAATAATCAATGTTTTTTTATATTTTACATCCCAAGACGAAAATATTTAATTAACCTATTTCATTAGAAATTACTGTTAAAAATAGAAAATAGTAAGTAACCGCGAATAATATGAGCCCACAGAGAAATCAACACCAAAAAAAATGGAAAATATAAGAGCTTGACTTGTACTAGAATATCTTATTTAATTTTAATTTCTGTGTTCGGAGAGAGTAATTAGAACGAATTAATTACTTATTTTATAGAAACCTTATGTAAATACGGTTAAAAAAAAGAAAAAATTAAAATCACTCGATCGATTTGAACCCACAAGAAAACATCTACCTTGAAAATCGTTTGGAGACGAGCTCAACTAGTCATATAAGCTCTGATTTAATTTTAATCACTGTCTTCGGAGAGAGTCCTTATCCCAAATTAATTTTTTTTTTTAGAGAATTCTTTATTAAATAAAGTTAAAAAAAAGACACAAGTTAAATCACCCGAATAATTTGAGCCCACAAAGCAATTATCGACATTAAAACTTTATAGAAAAAGAGATTGACTTTTCCGAGTAGATCTGATTTAATTTTAATTTCTGTCTTCGGAGAGAGTCATTAGCCAGAATTAATTTTTGTTTTTCTATATATTATTATTAAATAAAGTTAAAAAAAAGACACAAGTTAAATCAAGCGAATAATTTGAGCCCACAAAGCAAAGATCGACATTAAAACTTGAAAGGAGAAGAAATCGACTAGTCATAGTAGCTCTGATTTTCTTATAATCACTGTCTTCGGAGAGAGTCCTTATCCCAAATAACTTTTTGTTTTTAGTTAATTTATACTTAAATAAATAAAAAGAAGAAAACATTTAAATAAAGCTAAGGACTTTAGCCCACAAGAGTGCAGAGACGAGGCGTATTGTTTAGAGAAGTGCTCGACTAGCCATCGTTGATCTGATATTCATTCTATCTAAGTCCTCGTATTTGTTCCATATACAAATTAACTTTTTGTTTTTCTCTATACCGTTCTTAAATTCAGTTAAAAAAAAGGCAAAATTTATTTAACTCTAATGTATTTAGACCACAAAGAACAGATAGACAATTAACCATGATTTTATATTACCTCGACTTGTACTTGTAGATCCGATTTAATTAAACTCAGTTTTTCCAGTGATATTGCTAACAACGAGATGATGATATTTTCACTCGAATCCTTTCTTCAAAACAGTTAAAAAAAAGAAAAACTGTAGAAGAAGCGTATAATTCGAACCCACAAGAATATAGCAATGATAAGAACTGATTGGAAAGTTGCTTGACTACCCCTAGTAGCTATGATATATATACATACAATCTCTTTGGAGTGAACCAATAGCCAAAATGAATTTTTTTTTTTCGCTAAATCATGCTAAACTACAGTTAAAAAAAAGAAACAAGTTAAATCAAGTGATCGACTTGAACCCACAAGAGAACATCTACATAGAAAATCGAATGGAATTGTAATCGCCTACCCAGAGCAGCTCTGAGTTACATACAATATCAATCTACGTATATGTTCCATATCCACAATAACTTTTTGTTTTTCACGTATCCATTCTAAAAATCCGTTAAAAAAAAGGTAACCTTTAAAAACATCGACTGTTATTAAAACAAAAAGAAAAGATCGACAATTAAAAATTATTTTATAAGAACTCGAAGTGTAATAGTATATATTATTTCATTAAACGTAAATTTTCTAGTTGGATACTTTACAAAGCATTACTAACTTTTTCTATCGAACTTAGACTTAAATACGGTTAAAAAAAAGAAGAAATGGAGAACACGCGAATGATTTGAACCCACAAGAAGACATCGATATAGAAGATCTCTTTGATAAAAGCTTAACTATACAGTGTATATCTGAGGAATATATAATAAAATCCTTTGTATAGGACCATTAGCACATTTGAATTTTTTTTTTTCGCTAAATTATTCTTAAATAAATTTAAAAAAAGAAAAGTTAAATCAAGCTAATAATTCGAGCAAACAAAGCAAACATCGACATTGAAACTTGATAGGAGAAGAGATCATATTGTCATTGTAGAACTTTTTTTCAAATAATCACTGACTTCGTATAGGGCCCATTTAAAAAATGGCTTTTTGTTTTTCTCGTTACCATTCTTAAATACAGTTAAAAAAAGACACGAGTAAACACAAGCAAACAATTTGAGCCCACAAAGCAAAGATCGACATAAAAACTAAATAGTAGAAGAAATTAACTAGTAATAGTAGCTCTTATATTAAAACACTAAAAGGATTAGTAGATAGAAAATATAAAAAATAACTTTTTTATTTTATCTAAATTTAAATTAAATTATGTTAAAAAAAGGTAAAATTTAAATCCCTCTAATAATTTTAACCCACAAAAAAAAGATAAACATTTAAAGATGATATTAGAAGAACTCAACTTGTAATAGTAGATCTGATTTAATAAAAATTACTTTTTCTGGAGAGAGTCTTTACACAGAATAACTTTTTGTTTTTCTCTAAATTATTCGTAAATAAATTTAAAAAAACACACAAGTTAAATAAAGCGATAAACATTAGCCCACAAGAAAACTGCGACAAAAAGTCTTTTTAGGAGAGGAGCTCAAAGTGTCACAGAAGATTTTATTTCCAATTAATTACTTTCTTTAGAGAGAGTCCTTAGCCCAAATAACTTTTTGTTTTTATAGAAACCTTTATTAATTTCTGTTAAAAAAAAGTAAAGCTTAAACTCGCGCGATTGATTCGAGCCCACAAGAAAACCTTGACGTTGTAAATTGAATGGAGAAGAGCTCAAAGAGACATAGTCGATCTTATTTACAAATTATCTAAGCCTACTTGTTGGGTCCATATAAAAATACACTTTTTGTTTTTCTCGAATCCAATCTTAAATTCAGTTAAAAAAAAGAACAACGTAAAAACAAGCGTACAATTTGTGCCCACAAGAGAACATCGCCATTGCAAATTGCATAGAGAAGTGATCAAATAGCCCGAGCAGATCTTTCTAACTTTTAAGATAAGTCCTCTTATATGGCCCATGTAAAGACACACTTTTTGTTTTTCTCGACTCCAATCTTAAATACAGTTAAAAAAAAGAAAAAAGTAAAATCAAGCGATTAATATGAGCCCACAAGAGGACAGCGACAAAGCGAATCGAATTGAGAAGTACTCAAATCGTCATAGTAGATCTTACTTACAAATTATAAAAGCTCACGTATATAGCCCATATACAAACTCAATTTTTGTTTTTCTCGAATCCAAAATTAAATTCTGTTAAAAAAAAGGCCAAATATAAAAACAGCGATTGACTTTAGAACACAAAGAAAAGATAAAAATTTAAAATTTATTTTATAATACCTCTAGTTGTACTTTAATCAATTTTTTATTTAACCTCACTTTTACTATTTGTTGTCTTTCCAAAGTGTAGCTTTTGTTTTCTACCGAATCCTTTAGTCAAAACGGTTAAAAAAAGAAGAGAGGTAGTACAAGCGTACGATATTTGCCCACAAGAAAACAGCGTTATTAAGTATCGAATGGAAAAGTACTCATCTACCCATAGTAGATCTTATTTTCAATTCAAATAAGCCGACGTATTTGGTCCAAGTAAACGTAAACTTTTTGTTTTTCTCTTTTCCATTCTTAAATTCGGTTAAAAAAAAGGAAAAAGTAAAAACAAGCGATTGATAAGAGCCCACAAGAAAACTGCGTCATTGAATCTTTATTTGTGAGGAGATCAACAATTCAAAGCACCTATTATTTTCAAAAAATATCTCCTTTCGGAGAGGGTCAATATCCCAAATAGATTTTTGTTTTTCTCGATATATATATTCTGTTTCAAATTATTATTTCTAGCACAATTGATAAACTATACTATGATTACCTTTTTAGCTTCAAAAGTCCATCAGAACGAAGTCGGTGAACATGTATTTGATGGAAGTGACATTGATGATGAAGAAGGTGATTTTTCTGACGAAGACAATTTGTGGCTGCCAAAGGGAGGTCTCGATCTAGAAGAGGAAAGCGAAGAGGATGAGGAAGAAACAGTGATGAGGAGAGAGCTGAAGAAACCAGGTGTCTTGTATCCTTCCTCCCAGAACGATAGTTACAGCATACTTTTCGAAGATGAAGATGTATCCAAGTTTGGTCCTCATACGCAGTTAAGGGAGCAGCGGTCTCTGACATGGCAGCATGGAGTGAGTGATTTTTCGGAATTCCATGGCTCAAGTTTTGATAATCTAGTATTTGAAAAACATAATGATTGGGATCCTGTCGAATTTTTTACCCAGTATTTTCCAGATTATTTTTTTGATAAAATGGCATTCTGTATGAATCACGAAAGTCTCCGTGAAACTGGCAATTCTCTGTGTGTTACTGGCTCTGAGTTAAAGGTGTTTACTGGAATAAATATTGTAATGGGATCTCTTAGGTATCCAAGGATTGGAATGTACTGGAGCTCAAGACTGCGAACACCTTTAGTTACTGAGAAAATGACAAGAAACCGTTTTTTTCAGCTTAGAAATCGTCTAAAATTTGTAATTGACTCTGATATAACAACGGAAATTAAAAAAAATGATAAACTGTGGAAGGTGCGTCCACTCCTTGACACTGTAAGGGAGGTATTCTTAAAGCTTCCATGACCTAAATATGCGTCTATTGATGAACAAATGATTCCTTTGTTTGGATGTAGCTCAGTACGGCAGCGCGATCCAAACAACCCCAAGCCATTGGCTTTGAAAAATATTGTTCTTGCTAGTTCTGACGGACTGGTTATTGACTTCACCATCTATCAAGGTGCAAAAACCTGTAATCCTGAAATGGTGAAATTAGGTTATAGTGCTGCTTCTGTCTTAACCTTGTCTAAGTCCTTACTGCCAGGGACTTTCCTATTCTTTGACCGGCAGTTTACTTCTATCTCTTTGCTTAAGATACTTGCTTCAGATATGCAGATTAATGCTTCAGGCACCTTGCAAAGGGATAAAATTGAAAATGAAAGGC
This sequence comes from Artemia sp. Qi Xiang Cuo, assembly GCF_049724085.1. Taxonomy (NCBI): domain Eukaryota; kingdom Metazoa; phylum Arthropoda; class Branchiopoda; order Anostraca; family Artemiidae; genus Artemia; species Artemia sp. Qi Xiang Cuo. The sequence continues at coordinate 6,856 of NW_028300611.1, forward strand.
TTGAGCTAGTAACAGAATCAGATATCAAACGGATGGGTAGAGGAACATCTGTCATACATGTGAGATCAGATAAGACAGTTGCAATCACTCAATGGTATGACAGTAAAGAAATACTCATGGCATCCAACTGTGTGGCAAAAGGACAGGAAAGTTATGTCCAGCGCTGGGACGAAGTTAAGAAGCGATACGTAAACGTTTCATGTCCTGAAGTTGTTAGATGCTATCACAAGTACATGGGAGGCGGTGAGCTAGTGAATAGGTTGATCTCATATTATAGATGTTTTTCAAGGACAAAAAACTGGAACAATCGAGTGTTCAGCTATTTTGTTGACCTTTCCCTTGCTAATGGATGGAAAGAGTTACAGTTACACGTGAAAAACAAGTCTAATAAAGAACAGCTAGTGCTTTTCCGTCTGTGCGTTGCAGAAAAACTGATTTTTTCTTCTGAACCAGAACTATTCGTTGATAAAGAGGGTGGTGTTGAGTCTTATGAGCCACCGCAAAAACGTAAGCCCATTCCGTCCGAGCACGTTCGATGTTGTCAAGCCCTCCATCTTCCTGAATATAATGCAGCTCTTAAGAATTCAATGAGGTGCCGGTCAGCTGGGTGTCCTGGCAAATCAAAAATATACTGTATATATTGTAAAATTTATCTATGCCTCAATTCCAATCGGAATTGCTTCCGTTTATTTCATGAGCAGAAACGGGTGTGAAGAAATGTGATTCAAGTGCTTCAATATTTTAGCTTACTTTTTTTATATGAGTTGTAATTGCTTAATTAATTTCTTCTAAGAAATTATTTAAGAAAACAAAGTTTTTTTGATGGAAATAAAGAGCAAAGATGGAACTTAAAATGAGCAAAAATTATCGCTTCGCAGTTTGTGCAATGTTGGATCAAATTAACTGACTCGTAATATTTCCCGGAATTGTAGAATTCTGCAAAACTTGTGTGTACTAAAAACACAAAATCGACGCAACAAAAGACGATTAGAAGCAGAAAATAAAAGACTAATTTATAAGGCTTTCACTCTTCTTTCACCGGCGATAAAACCAATAAGCTTGTAGCATACATTTTTAATTCTCTCAAAATCTCAAGTAGGATTAGTTTTCAGTACAGCGCTAGTTTTTTTCAGGATTCTACAAAATTAGGGAAATATTTCAAGTAAGTTTATTTGAAACAATGTTTCATATGCTACGAAATAGTTATTTTTATTCTTTTTAAGTTTCATCTTCACTCTTTTCGTCCATAATAAAAACTTATTTGTTTAAACTAATGTTTGTTCGGTTTTAGGTTCTTAAAATATACACTATAAATCTAACATAAATGTTTTTTTTTGAGACGATGAAACTAAATAAGTCACATAAGTTCTGCTATAATAGGGCATTATACATATATGGGTTTTACATCACATTTCTATTACACTTGCCAAAAGAAAATCTGGAATTTTGTCAAATAGAAAGTCCAAGGGTTAAATTGTCATCGGTATCTTTAAGAAGTTGAAGATAAAAACAACCGTTAATTATGAAACACGAATTTTAGATGCACAGTTAATATAATTTACAGAAATCCATTTTAGGAGTAATATAATTTACTCCAAAAAAATTTGGAGCTTCTCATAAGAAAGTATACCTTCGTTATTTTTACTTTTTTGACTTCAAAATTTTATCAGAACTAAAATCATTTGATTTTTTTAAGAAAACAAAAAAGAGAATTGAGGAAAAGAGTCAAGATTTAATAATTAAAAGCTACAGCTTAAGGCCTAAATTCAAGAGCGGGAAAGTGAAGTCCAAAGACGATTTGCGCTATCGAATCAATTCAAATTATTACCCTTATTGAGTCTATCGGCGCGTTAAGCCAGAGATAAAAAAAAGAAAAGAGAATTGCGAGTGCTCAAGATAAAGATATTTTCGATGGGATTCAGGCTCTTTTTTGAAAGTGCTGTAATTTTCTTTTCGTAATAAGTTTTTTCTAATTTCTAGGACCATTTGTTCAATACGATTGCCCCTGGGGAAAAAATAATCTAAATAACAATAAACACGAATCCGTGATCTTTGTTCTGACAAAAAATACAAAATTCTACAGTTTTGTAGATAGGATTTTAAACCTTAACAGAAGGGTCCTCTGATATGCTGATTCTGATGGTGTGATTTTGTTTAGGATTGCTTTACTTTGTGGGGGTTTTCTCCCCATTTTTCAAACTTCAGACAAATTTTCTCAGGCTCGTTACTTTTGATTAATAGCATTAAACTTTATGATTTTATATATTTGGAATCAGCATAAAAAGTCAATTCTTTTGAGGTATCTATTGTTATCACAACACTATTTCTTAGAGTTCCGGTTACTATTTGGCCGAGTTTCGCGTTGGTTACAGTTCGATGCCACGAACTGTTTTACAAAAGATAAACAAATCAAAGTGATTAGTGCTATGTACAAGAATAACATTGCTGCGGTTAATGTAGGAAATGAGGTTAGTAGTTGAGCACGGAATCCAATGGGAACAAGAATGAAATGAAAACGGAATCGATTGGGGAAGTAAAACTCCTGGTCTTAGATTGTTCTGAGGATTTAAGCATTCTAGTTGAAAATGTTAGCAATATGAAAGATATTTTAGAGATTTTCCCAGTTCAGGATGCAAGAACAATTTTGAAAATTAATGTTAAGAAGACTAAGTCGCTAAGACTAGAAATAAGTGAAAAATGAAAAGATTATGGTGTGTAACGAGAAGATAGATTTAGTGGACAGCTTCACTTACCTAGGTAGTATTATTAGCAAAGACGATGGGTACAGTGAAGATGTTAAAAGAAGAATAGCCAAGGCCCAGGGATTTTTTTCACAGTTGAAAAAAGCATGGAAGAATAGATAGATAAGTATGCGAACCATGATTAAAATATTGGAATCTAGAGTGATGACAGTGGTCTGAAGCGCAGGCGCTCCGAAAGATGGAGGAGATTTTTCTAAATGTTTTCAAGAGTAATTGCTTACGGATTGTTTTGGGTACACAATTGACTAACAGTATCGGAAAAAGTAAGCTGTACGAAAAATGCCGTTCAATTCGTCTTTCTAGGGCTATAAGGAGAGATAGGTTGAGATGGCTAGAGCACTTTCTGCGGATGAAGGATACAGATTGCGAAAGATTGTCCTTGTCGGCTAACCGTCTTGGAATAAACGATAAGCATGTCGCTCCGAATAGATTTGGAGGATGTCGTAAGAAAAGATTTGAGGGAAATGTGAATTTCCTTGGAGGGTGTAAAGAGAAAGACTGAATAGATTGGCATGGAAGAGGAGCGTGTGTTGCTGAGATGGTCTCGTTTGGTTTGGTGTTGCAGTGGGATTTCAGTAGAACTAATACTACTTTTTATTCTTTCCTTGCCTTTCCATTCCGGAAATTGTACCCAAAGTTCACTTTTTGGGTGCCATATAAAACTTGCTGATGGCATTATCAAATCTAATTTATCAAAAGATATAAAAATTTGGTTTTAAAAGAGCGCTTAGACAACTCTTTACGATGTTTTAGTGCCCCACTAGCTACGAAGAAAAAAAAGAAGGAGAAAAAATAATTCCTGAATAATGTAAAAATAGAAATCTTTTCTCTGGACAGTTTTTTTAAAATGCATTTTTAAAGTTGTGGTACTATGGACTGTTTCTTAGGTTACAGCTATCGCTGCAACCACGACAAGTCTATAGCCAAAAATGAGTAAGTGTGTACTGCAAGTTGTGTCAAATTGGTTGGACCTTCAAAAATGGGAGAAGAGGGGTTTTCAAAGAACTTTAAAATGTAAGTAGCGACACTTAGGCGTTTTGTAGCTATGACTACCATTTGTTTTGGCATGTAAGAAGCATGGTGTTAATACATAAATGTAAATACTTAGAGAAAAGTAAAAAACTGAATATTATAATGTTTATTTAAAATAATAAGTATAGAATAGTATTGATGAACAATCAATAGTTGCCAGGAAGTATTGAAAGTGCTCTAAATATTTTTCGATCCGCAAGTTAGAAAGTCTCGACATATTTCCAGAAAATTGCCAGTTTAATTGTTTCTGCTAGAAAATTATTGCCGAACGTTCACGAAAAACGCTTAAAACGCTCTGTATGAAGCCAAAGGTGTTTTGTGTGCATTTTCAGATGTGCTGCTTTTGTATCGAAGATTCATGTTGAACTTTGTTGACATTTTCTATTAACTATTGAATGTTCGTTGTACTATTTAAATTTTGCATTTTCGACTTTTAAGCAAAATTGAAATGTATTTGTAATTTACTTCTGTAAAAGTCCTTGCACTTTTTTAACCCTCTTTAATATCTGTCGGTAGAAAACGATTACCAAGAATTGTGAAAACTACTTTGAAACAATAGTAAATACTTATTTATCTCAAAAATAAAAGTGTATTAGTTCTCTTCAGTGTCATATGTTTTAAGTTCCCATATTTCAGTGCACTGCTCTTTTCTTCTGCTCCACTACTACTCTTTCTTAGTCAATTAAAAATCTGGAGGAATAAAATTCCTATTAGAGGTAAAATATATATATGGAATTTTAGTAGCATTTATGTTGGATTAAGTAGAGCTCTGAGGCAAGATAGCGGTTAAACGTGACATTCGCCATTTGTTAATATTCATTTGAAAAGTTCTTTTGAAGAAATAGAATAAGTAATAAATTATTTTTCTTACACTAATTCTACTATTCAACTAATTCTATAAAAATAAAGTATTAGGTCTGTTTTCCGGATTTCAGTTTAAACGACATAGTTGAGCCTCCCCTCGTACACTACATTTTGTGAAAAATATTTTGCTTAGTTAATCTCATATTGTTCAATATTTATCTTTCTTCTCACTCATGAATATATTCATTTTTATTCATATGAAAACTCATCATACCAAACAAAATGTACAAAGTACAACGCTATTAGAGATGATCATATATATTTACATAGACAGTAGTACAAAAACACCTATGTAACAGAGCAAACACAAATACAATGAACCCTTATAGTAAGTTAAATTTTTTTTAAACAAGTTTTTTTTAACTGAAAGCAAGGAGCAACATTAAAACTTAAAACGAACAGAAATTATTTCGTATATGAAAGGGGCTCCCTACTCATCGCCTCGCTCTTTACGCTAAAGTTTGAGTCTTTGTTGCAACTCTACTTTTTAAAACGATACAAAATCCCTCATCAGATTTGGGAACCTAAAAAGAAGGAAAAACAATCAATAAATTTTCTCAATAGTTACATAAAAAAGAAATTAATGTACAAATTAACGTAATTAGATATTGTTAAGCATAATATTCAAACTTGTTTTTAATTTATTCATTTCTTATTTATTGCAGCAACTGTTTCCCGATGAAGACTCGCAAGGTGAAGTGTCTGTTTCAAGAAAAGCCGAACCAACTGATCCCAGATCACCCCTCCCTTTAAAGAGAAAAAAAGCCAGATTCCACTGACCAACTATTAAGGTTAGCTACGGCATACTTCAAGCAACCTCAGACAGAAGAGAATATTCTAGCTCAAGGTTGGGCTATAAAAATGAAGAAGCTACGCCCAGACCAAAAACGATTTGCTGAAAAAATTATTAACGATATGCTTTTCGAAGCGGAGTTGTGCCACCTGACGAGAGAAGGAGTGCGGTTTGAAGCGTACCAATGTTGGTCACCCTCGTAAGCGTCATTGACATCTTCTCACTCAAATTAATCAGGTTATAATTGGCAATACCATCCTCACCCTCCTCCCAACGTCCAGATAACTTCCTCTTCTCTTCTAGCGGACCGTCTTTCCACCTCAGCTTCACAACCCACACGACTTGAAAACGCGGAAAATACTGCTTAGTTCGCTTCAAAATTTAACTCTATGGTAGTCGAGTTAAAAAATGTTGAAAAAGTTTTGCAACAATTTTTTAGTTTTTGGCTCTGTTTATTTGAATTTTTGTCATGTTTTTCTAATTGCTCTGTTTATTTGAATTTTAACTACTTTTTTGATTAAATTTATCACCTCAATTTTTATTGTTTACTTTTTGTCATGTTTTTTTTGTGAAAAGAAATATTACCTCCTTTGTCCAAGAACCTAGTATACATTGTAATTATTTTTTTGTACTTGTCCCATTATTGGTAGCACCCTCAAGAATTTTGATCTGCAAGATCTGACAAAAACTGGTCTTTATTTGGAGACAATTAGCTCAGGCTCAGTGGAAAAACTATGTTGTATGTATATTTTAACTAATTATTTAATATATAGAGTTAGAGTTATAATATATAGAGTTATAAGGTTAGCTACGGAATACTTTAAGCAACTTCAGACAGAAGAGAATGTTCTAGCTCAAGGTTGGGCTATGAAAATGAAGAAGCTACGCCAAGACCAAAAATGATTTGCTGAAAAATTATTAACAATACGCTTTTCGAAGCGGAGTTGTGCAATCTGAGGAGAGAAGGAGTGCGGTTTGAAGCGTACCAACGTTGGTCACCCTCGTCAGCGTCATTGACATCGCCTCACTCAAATTAATCAGGTTAGAATTGGGAATACCATCCTCACCTTCCTCCCAACGTCCAGATAACTTCCTCTTCTCTTCTAGCGGACCGTCCTTCCGCCTCAGCTTCACAACCCACACGACTTGAAAACGCAGAAAATACTGCTTAGTTCACTTCAAAATTTAACTCTATGGTAGTCTAGTTCAAAAATGTTGAAAAAGTTTTCCAACAATTTTTTAGTTTTTGGCTCTGTTTATTTGAATTTTTGTCATGTTTTTCTAATTGCTCTGTTTATTTGAATTTTAACTACTTTTTTTTATTAAATTTATCACCTCAAATTTTATTGTTTACTTTTTGTCATGTTTTTTTTTGTGAAAGGAAATATTACCTCCTTTGTCCAAGAACCTAGTATACATTGTAATTATTTTTTTGTACTTGTCCCATTATTCGTAACACCCTCAAGAATTTTGATCTGCAAGATCTGACAAAAACTGGTCTGTATTTGGAGACAATTAGCTCAGGCTCAGTGTAAAAACTACGTTGTATGTATATTTTAACTAATTATTTAATATATAGAGTTGGTATTCTGGGCGGTCTGCTTTTCATAACTCTTTGTCGTAGTTCACATAATTTTGTTAATAAAGTATTATATTTTCACCTTATTTTGGTACATTTCGAGTTAGGTTTAACCTAAATTCACTTCTTGGGTGTGTTCTGAAAAATGGACAAGTACGATTTTTTTATTCATTTTGTGTTAAAAATGTAAAAGAAATAAAGAGAAAATTGATACATACCTGAATGTTATCTTTCAACGCCTCAATAATTACAGAGCATGTTTCCATTATGATGAGCTCCAGAGTCCGGTGAGCAAAGGTGCAGATAAAGTTTAGGTCTTCTGAATCCATGCCGGAAGCTAGGTGGAATGTGATGGAAAGTCTGAGTCGCAGGAATTACTTCTCGCATATTTGTATCCTTCTTATCTATATTGTGCCGTACTAACTTGAGTAAAAAATCAAAACTATTTTGGTCCATTCTGATAAAGTTCCTGTGCCCCTTTTGTTCTGCATCGTGCAGAACGTTCAGTAAATAATCATGAGTGAAGCGATTTCTATTCTTATACCACTCCTTGGACCAACGACGTTTCCTGTTTTCTTTTTGTTTTCGCTTGAGCACAATCAAGGTACATGTAAGAAAAGTCAAATATAGTATTAGACTGCATTTCACACACGGTAGACACTTCACTAATTGGCTCTGAACTGAAACTAAAAATCTTGCCGTGAGTTAAAATTAAACTTGAAATTAGCTTTGATCAAGATTGACGGGTTAATTGAAGGTTGATTGAAGCACACGTCAATCGATTGATTCAAGCATGATTGACCGTCTAGGAACCTGTTTGACACTTGAGTCAAGCGTTGACGGTGATTGATAGAAATTTTGAATGACTCAAGTGGTTGATGAGAGTGATTTACCGTCTAGACTAGTTTTGTTCAAGTATTGCATTCAATCACGCGCCAAAAACAATGCAAGACATCTAAATTCAGCAAAAATGTGGAACTTTCTCTCTAATAATATTCATACTCACAATTATCTTTGAGATAGCAGATAGCTTCGAGATCGGAGTCGAGGTAGCAGAAACTCGTATTAACAAGAAAGAATGTCATCACGGGATTAATAAAATAATGTATTAGTACAGTTATATAAGGGACCTCAGAGGGGAAGGGGGGTTACAATGTCAAAAAAGTGAACTTGATACTTGCAATTCTGGAAATTCTGGCTTAATTAATCTTCCCCCTTCCCCAATGCTTGGGTATTGCCTTGGTTATGACTGAAAATTGGCTCATTTAAACAGTTTTAACTATTTTGTCCATATTAGCTATTCATGATCCCTTATAAAAACAGCAAGTTTTATTTATAACCTGATATTATGTTCAACCATTCGGAAGGAGGTTTGGAAAGTTACCCAAAGAAAAATACATTTATCATCTTATTATTGCATATTTAACAATAAATTATAAGGAAAATAGCTTCTTTTAGTATATAGCTATGTTTTTATTATTAATTTTTCTTAATAATTTCAGCTTGCTCCTTCTCTATATAATTTCAGTATGACTGTTTACTAAACAAGATTCATATTCAACTGATGTAAGTTGGTGACTATTGACAATATAGGGCAGTCTCTTTGCTTTCTCAGTATTCTCTCATCATTGGAAATGATAATTGCATGAAAGAGATTGTTATCCTAAGCTCCTATAAGAGTACGCGAAGTGGGTATTTTCTCATCGTAATAACTTGGTGATAATATTAAACGACCGCGATGTGAAAGAATGTTGATACTCATGTCATTGTAATTAAACTGGGAACAGCAAAATTTTTTCACGAGAAAAAATAAGATTAGTCAGTAAATATGCAACTTATTCGTTATTCAAAAGCGTAACATAACTGTAACTTAAATTCAAAAACATAACAAAAATGTAACGTTTTTAGGACCGCAGCATAAAAAATAACGTTTTGCTTAAAAGTGTACCAAAAATACTACGAACGTAACTTGGCGGCAACCCTGCCACTTATCTTTTCGAGATGAACATAGACAATAACACATTCTGCAAGAACAAACATAGAAAATTCTTTGAATTTTAACTAGTGTTTTCATGCTGCGCAATAATTAGCCCTTTTGGTGAATTGTTTAGCAGACACTGAATAGGTTGCATACGTGTATTACTGTCAGTTTTGAAAAGGTCTTAACTATATCTTGGCAGGAAACGTTCTTTATGCCCGATTTCACCATTCCCCTAGCAGTGGCGCCAATTCACGAAAATGTAGGGGGGGGGGGAAAGGATTTTTTTTCGATTTTTTTAAAATTAAGATGCAAAAAAAGAACAACATTTAGCAAACATACCTAAAACAGGGGGTAGCGGCGAGGTCGCTGCTTGGCAAAATCGTCGACTAATCTATCCAAATCCAGTTTCTTTGCCTCCTCTTTTTCAACGGCCATTATCATGAGATCACTGAGTCTGTCGTTTCCCATCGTCGATCGCAGATAGTCTTTCACACGCCCTAATGCCAAGAAGAATCGTTCATTACTGGCAGTGGTCACAGGCAAAGTAGCAACTAGCTTCATCAGTTTTAGCCCTGCATAATAGGTAACTAGGAGGTCGGATAAGATTTCGATAGCTCGAAGAAGATCCATTTTTGAAATATTACTTTTTGACAGATGCAGCTTTGCAAGATAAAGCTGGGATTCTATGGCATGGCCATCGACACCGAAAATCTCTAAATAATGACACATAACTCTTTCCACTTTCGAAAGTTCGATAAAATTGGAACTTCAGTGGTCGAAGGAAGATGAAGTGTCAAGCAGTGGCATATTCTACATGAAAAATTGATTTATATCCCTTATCAACCAATCTATGACCTCAAGCTACAGTATTCTGCCGCAGTCGGATTCAACTGACTGAATGATATAGTGTTTACCGGTTCTTGAGTTTGACAGAAAGCCTATGAAACAAATGGACATGGTTTTACTTCTCGGGCTTCAAGCACTGGTTTTAGATTGTGGAGATTTTGATTCCTGGATATCGTGTAAAGCCAAGAATTCAGATATGTTTTTGCTTCAGTTGTTCCATTTGTTATCATTTCTCAGCTTTTACGAATGGAAATGGCTTGACTTCTCTTGCCTCGAGCACTGGTCTTAGATTGTGGAGATTTCGATTCCCGGATATCATTTAAAGCCAATAATTTAGATATGTTTTTCCTTAAGTTTTTCCATTTATTATCATTTCTCAGCTTTTGGAGTGTCTCATATGTCCGAGAAATCAGTACAAGTGCCATATAAATGAACAAACTTCCGGATTGCAGTTCCTCTGATAAAAAATCTACAATGACTAATACTTTTTCCATTATGTGTAAAGTTGAAACAAAAGAGGCAGAGTTGATTTTGTCCAGTAGTCCTTCTGCTTCACACTCTGCCTCGCCGTTGGAACTATCAGAGACTGCGGCAAGCACAGAAACAATACAATAAAATCTGGCCTTCACCTTCGAAATAGAGCGGACTGCGTAAAACCAGAGAGTCTGGACGGTCCTCTCTAGCTCCAAGACTTTCTGCCAGCTAATACGCTGGGATTCCACAAATAGCTCGTGACGAGTATTGCTGCATGATATAAATGCGTAAAGTCTTTGCACCACAGAGAAAAATTCAGAAAGTTCGCTGATATTTTTTAGGCAGTCAGTCAAAACAAAGTTTAATCTGTGGGCGTGACAGTGTACATAAACTGCATGAGGCACCTTCTCCCTAAACTTTGCTTGAACTCCGTTAAATTCCCCACTCATAACGGATGCGCCATCATAACATTGGGTAATAAACAGCATCGAATGTACACCAAGCTTTTCTATAGTTTCACAAATCGATGTGGATAAGCTCTCGGCGTCTAATTTGTGCATTTGATAGCAGCCGATTGTTCGGTCCAATACTTTTCCATTTGATATGTACCTGAGTAGGATCGCTAATTGTTCTTTTCTAGAAACGTCTTTTGTCTCGTTGACAAGAATAGCAAAGTAATTAGCTGATTTTACTTCTGAAATAATATCTTGGCACAAGGCATTTCCTATCAGTGTAACTACGTCATTTTGGTACTGATGACTGCAATAGTGACCATATCGGCGCTGTAACTTAGCCTTCAGCTTTTCGTCGCCTTTAGACATTTCCTCCATCAATTCAACCAAATTACCCCGGTTTGCAGATGTTTCTTATTCGTCATGACCCTTCAAAGCAAGACCCTGGCGGCCAAGAAAGCAAATAACGCGAAAAATGTACTTCACATGATCTCTATTTTCCTGAACCTCTTGAGATCTGGATTGAATTAAGGCATTCGCTATAGGTTTCGAAGTATCAGTACTCATTATCTTAAATTCCATACATGCTGACATACAATGCCTATGTCTTTCAGAACCATCATGTTGCTTTAATAGAGCAGAACTGTCTTTCTACTTAAAAAATCCTGACTCAATGAAAGCCCTTTTTCCAGCAGTTTCTCCAGCCCTTAGAGTCCCCATAGAAAAATGGCGGCAAGCAAAACAAAACACGGAATTCAAGTTTTTTGAGTATTCAATCCATTCATAAATCTTATAGTACTGTGCACATGAATTTCCTTCCGTTAGAAGTGGAAGCCGGATATCTCTCAAGAATAGGTTGAGCTGGTTTGTCGTGACGCGTCCTAGAGATATCTGAGAGAGTTTCTTGACTGCTACTGGAACCCACAAGGGGTTCTGCGATGCAGACCGAACTTTCATGTTGATCTGAGCCATTTGTTGTTCCCCTTGTTTCCGAAATTCTGTCACAGGTGGGGGAATTTATCTCAACTAACCCGAGACTTTGGGCGCTGACACTGTTGCCAGTTTCTTGCACTAAAATTTCTTCATTTTTCTTCCCCATTTTCACCGAAAAAAAATCTAAAGTTTGTTGTCGCTTTTTACTCATAGTTAAACGAGTAGTAGACAAGGACTTCACTCAGACACGGCAAGAGAAGAACTGAAGAAACACGTAGAAACTCACTTAGAAAATCACTCCCATACTACACGGTGAAACTACCCCGCCTAGAAACCCCATAAACCAATCACTTACATTTCCTGTTCACGACAGTCCCATACACTCCACTGGGACTAGTCATCCCATAAACAATTCAACAACGTCAAGAATCTGCCGACCAAAACCCCCTTGAAACCCTAGAACACATTTCCTTTCCCAGCTACTAAAAAAGGCAATATACAAAACTCATAGTTTACAACGAATTCTTCTCAAGAACAATAATGAAACGGGTACTGACCACATGAAGCTTAGTTTTGAATGAACCCTACTCGGAAATAAAATAGTGTAGACGCGCTTGCTCTTAGACATTTCAAAACAAGATTATATAATTAGGGCACTATATTGTTGGTCGTATTTATTGGACCAGTTGCTGGTTTAATATAGCACATAGCTAAAATAGAAAATAGCTGTGAAATATAAATAAGAAGGTAATTTTCAAAGTCTAGGGGGGGCCATGCCCCCCCCTGCCCCCCCCCTAATTGGCGCCCCTGTCCCCTAGAAGGCTACCATTTATATTCTAGATTAGACAAGCTCTATCCCCATATTGGAGGATTTAGGCTTTTTTTAGTTGCTCCTATGTTGAATATTAAGTACCGTAAGATAAACAAAAATCAGCGATGTATTTTAAACAGATTTTTTCCTGAAAATGAACAATCACTTTTGTAGGCGTGATCAGATCATAGATTATTGATGCTTACATTGATATCTGGGACCAAATGATCTAAACACTGAGGACAAAGCACCTTAATAAGGCACTTGGAAGACAGTTTTAGGTCACAAAAAACAGTACATTGTGCTTGGTACAATCTCTGCTTGGTTGAGAAGATTTTCTTCCTCATTTTTCAGTGACACTTTTAAGAAATGATGAAAGTCTTGTTTCCACTCAAAATACTGCTACTACTAACAACTCACCGCAGCACGAAGCTGCCTCGGGCCAACACAGCTACACACGCTTCTTCTCCATCCCAATCTATTCAAAGCCCACCTGTTTACTTCATCCCAGGAAGTTCCCATTTCCATTAGAGTAGAATGCTAATATGGAATTTGCTTGCAGGTATAGGATTGGCAGCTTTCCAGGACAGATTACCAGACTGGTTATTTGGCAGTGTATAATGTGGTCAAACATGTTTTGAGAGCATGGTCATAATTATATAACTTAAGCAGACAGGTATTTTTTTCTTAAAAAACTGGTATGATATAAAGTAGTCAAACATGTTTTGGGAGCATGTACTTGACGATGGAGAAAAAGGGTTAATGTGATTAGCAATTACGAGCGAGGATTCCCCCATTGGTTCCTGGTAGTAGGCGACGCATATCAAGTTGAAAATTTGACAGAATGAGGTATTTGAGGTGGAACTTGAAGTGTCTTTCTGAACTTTCTGTGAGAGGCGGGGGTAAGTATTTAGTTTAAATAATTCTAGGAGGAATTGAGTTTTGTGGCTGGTGTGGAAAAATGGTACATGTTGAATATTTGAGTAAGCATACGACTAAGAAACGCTTCACTATAAATAAGGCTATTGTGTTTTTCTGAACTTTCTAGGGCGGGGGTAACTATTTGGTTTAAATAATTCTAGGAGGAATTGAGTTTTATGGATGATATGGAAAAATGGTACATGTTAAATATTCTGGTAAACATACGACTATAAATAAGGCTCTTGTGTCTTTCTGAACTTTCTGTGAGAGGCGGGGGTAAATATTTAGTTTAAATAATTCTAGAAGGAATTGAGTTTTGTGGCTGGTGTGGAAAAATGGTACTTGTTAAATATTCGGGTAAACATACGACTAAGAAACGCTTCACTATAAATAAGGCTATTGTGTTTTTCTGAACTTTCTAAGGTGGGGGTAACTATTTAGTTTAAATAATTCTAGGCACCTCAAACACCTCAAATTCTCACTGACAAAAACCATAAAAACATAAAAAATTTGAGAAAGTTTTTGTTTTTCAAATTCTCACTGACAAAAACCATAAAAACAGACATAAATGTGACAAAATTCATGTTTTTCCATGTGACAAAGTTCCTGTTTTTTCATTCTCACTGAGAAAACCATAAACCACGTGGTGATCGTCGGACCTTCTGACCCCTCTCTACTAGCGTTTCTTAGTCGTATGTTTACCCGAATATTTAACAAGTTAACTCAATTCTCGTGATTATTGATTCACGATAGGTGAATTGAGGTCGACAGCACAGGTGTTCTGACTCGTGACAGCACCACGTGGTTTATGGTTTTCACAGTGAGAAAGTTCCTGTTTTTTCAAATTCTCACTGACAAAAACCATAAAAACATAAAAAATTTGAGAAAGTTTTTGTTTTTCAAATTCTCACTTACAAAAAACATAAAAACATAAATAAATGTGACAAAATTCATTTTTTTCCTTGTGACAATGTTCCTGTTTTTTCATTCACACTGACAAAACCAAACACCACGTGGTGATCGTCGGACCTTCTGACCCCTCTCTACTAGCGTTTCTTAGTCGTATGTTTACCCGAATATTTAACAAGTACCATTTTTCCGTACCATCCATAAAACTCAATTCCTCCTAGAATTATTCAAACTAAATAGTTACCCCCGCCCTAGAAAGTTCGGAAAAACACGATAGCCTTATTTATAGTGAAGCGTTTCTTAGTCGTATGTTTACCCGAATATTTAAAAAGTACCATTTTTTCCATACCATCCATAAAACTCAATTCCTCCTAGAATTATTTAAACTAAATAGTTACTCCCGCCCTAGAAAAATCGGAAAAACACGATAGCCTTATTTATAGTGAAGCGTTTCCTAGTTGTATGTTTACCCGAAAATTTAACAAGTACCATTTTTCCATACCATCCATAAAACTCAATTCCTCCTAGAATTATTTAAACTAAATAGTTACCCCCGCCCTAAAAAGTTCAGAAAAACACAATAGCCTTATTTATAGTGAAGCGTTTCTTAGTCGTATGTTTACTCAAATATTCAACACGTACCATTTTTCCACACCAGCCACAAAACTCAATTCCTCCTAGAATTATTTCAACTAAATACTTACCCCCTCCTAGAAAGTTCGGAAAAACACAATAGCCTTATTTATAGTTGAATTTTTACTCGAATATTTAACACGTACCATTTTTCCGTACCACCCACAAAAATAAATTCCTCCAAGAATTATTTCAATTAAATACTTACCCCCGCCCTAGAAAGTTCGGAAAAACACAATAGCCTTATTTATAGTCGAATGTTCACTCGAATATTTAAATCGTACCAATTTTTCCATACCATCCACAAAACTCAATTCCTCCTAGAATTATTTAAACTAAATACTTACTCCCGCCTCTCACAGTAAGTTCAGAAAGACACAAGAGCCTTATTTATAGTCAAATGTTTACCCGAATATTTAACACGTACCATTTTTCCGTACCATCCAAAAAAATCAATTCCTCCTAGAATTATTTAAACTATATAGTTACCACCGCCCTAGAAAGTTCGGAAATACACTATTGCATTATTTATAGTGAAGAGTTTCTTAGTCATATGTTTACCCGAATATTTAACAAGTACCATTTTTCCATACCATCCATAAAACTCAAGTCCTCCTAGAATTATTTAAACTAAATAGTTACCCCCGCCCTAGAAAGTTCGGAAAAACACGATAGCCTTATTTATAGTGAAAAGTTTCTTGGTCGTATGTTTACCCGAATATTTAACAAGTACCAATTTTCCGTACCATCCATAAAACTTAAGTCCTCCTAAAACTATTCAAACTAAATAGTTACCCCCGCCCTAGAAAGTTCGGAAAAACACCATAGCCTTATTTATAGTGAAGTTTTTCTTAGTCGTATGTTTACCCAAATATTTAACAAGTACAATTTTTCTATACCGTCCATCAAACTCAAGTCCTCCTAGAATCATTTAAACTAAATAGTTACTCCCGCCCTAGAAAGATCGGTAAAACACTATAGCCTTATTTATAGTGAAGCGTTTCTTAGTCGTATGTTTACCAGAATATTTAACAAGTACCATTTTTCCATACCATCCATAAAACTCAATTCGTCCTAAAATTATTTAAACTAAATAGTTACCCCCGCCCTAGAAAGTTCAGAAAAACACAATAGCCTTATTTATAGTGAAGCGTTTCTTAGTCATATGTTTACTCGAATATTTAACACATACCATTTTTCCACACAGGCCACAAAACTCAATTCCTCCTAGAATTATTTAAACTAAATACTTACCCCCGCCCTAGAAAGTTCGGAATAACACAATAGCCTTATTTATAGTCTAATGTATACTAGAATATTTAAAACGTACCTTTATTCCATAACACTCACAAAAATCAAGTCCTCCTAGAATTATTTAAACTAAATACTTACCCCCACCCTAGAAAGTTCGGAAAAACACGATAGCCTTATTTATAGTGAAGCGTTTCTTAGTCGTATGTTTACCCGAATATTTAACAAGTACCATTTTTCCATACCATCCATAAAACTCAATTCCTCCTAGAATTATTTAAACTAAATAGCTATCCCCGCCCTAGAAAGTTCAGAAAAACACAATAGCCTTATTTATGGTGAAGCGTTTCTTAGTCGTGTGTTTACCCGAATATTTAACAAGTACCATTCCTCCATACCATCCATAAAACTCAATTCCTCCTAGAATTATTTAAACTAAATTATTATCCCAGTCTCTCAAAGAAAGCTCGGAAAAACACAATAGCCTTATTTATAGTCAAATGTTTACCCGAATATTTAACACGTACCATTTTTCCGTACCACCCACAAAAACCTATTCCTCCTAGAATTATTTAAACTGAATACTTACCCCCACCCTAGAAAGTTCGGAAAAACACGATAGCCTTATTTATAGTGAAGCGTTTCTTAGTCGTATGTTTACCCGAATATTTAACAAGTACCATTTTTCCACACCAGCCACAAACTCAATTCCTCCTAGAATTATTTAAACTAAATACTTACCCCCGCCTCTCACAGAAAGTTCAGAAAGACACTTCAAGTTCCACCTCAAATACCTCATTCTGTCAAATTTTCAACTTTATATGCGTCGCCTACTACCAGGAACCAATGGGGGAATCCTCGCTCGTAATTGCTAATCACATTAACCCTTTTTCTCCATCGTCAAGTACATGCTCCCAAAACATGTTTGACTACTTTATAAAACTACACATCCCAAATCATATTGTTCTAACAACACATACCTATGAAAGGCTAAGAAACCTAGCTCAGAAAAGTCGAAAATAGAAAACTACACATCCATTATCATTTGTTTCAGACACCTTACTCATCTGAAAAGAATTAGTAATCCAACAAAGAAAATAAATAAAGTTTAAAGTTAAGTTACCTCAACATTAGTTAGAGAATGATTTCTACTTCGTAATACTAATAAACCTTTTCTCAGAAAAGTCTGAAATAGCCAACTATTCATCCCAAACCAGAAGTTTCAGACAACAAACACCTATGAGTGACTAAGAATCCTAGCTCTGAAAAGTCCTAGAAGCAAACTACACCTCCCAAATCATAATTTTCTGAAAGGACACTCACATGATAGGCTAAGAAATCTAGCTCAGAAAAGTCAAAAATAGCAAATTAGTCATCCCAAACTATTGGTTTCAGTCAACACACACCTATGAATGGCTAAGAAATCCAGCTCAGAAAAGTCAAAAGTAGCAATCCAACCATCCCAAATCATAGGTTTCATAGAACACACGCCTATGAAAGACTAAGAAATCCAGCTCAGAAAAGTCAAAAATAGCAAACTACAAATCCCAAATCATCGGTTTCAGTCACCACACACCAAAGAAAGACTAAGAAAACAAGCTCAGAAAAGTCAAAAATAGCAAACTATTCATCCCAAACTATTGGTTTCAGGCAACATTCACCTACGAAATACTAGAAAACCTTAGCTCAGAAAAGCCTGAAATAGCAAACTATACATCCTAAATCATATAATTTTCTGACAACGCATACCTATGAAAGGCTAAGAAATCCAGCTCAGAAAAGTCAAAAATAGCAAACTACATATCCCAAATCATAAGTTTCAGACACCACACACCTACGAAAGACTAAGAAATCCAACTCAGAAAAGTCAAAAATAGCAAATTACATATCCCAAATCATAAGTTTCACTCAACACACACAAACGAAAGGCTAAGAAACCTAGCTCATAAAAGCCTGAAATAGCAAACTACTCATCCCAAACTATTGGTTTCAGACAACATTCACCTAGGAAATACTAGGAAAACTTAGCTCAGAAAAGCCTGAAGTAGCAAACTACACATCCCAAATCAAAGGTTTAAGACAACACACATCAACGAAAGACGGGTGCTCGGGGAGAGCCTATGAGGATCGGTGGGTCCCTTGAGGGTCGGTGGGCCTTTGGGAGCGCGGGGGGACCTTGGGGGCCGGGTGGAGGGGCTTTGGGGGCCCGGGGATGGCATTTGGGGGTCTGGGTGGGCCTTTGGGGAGCCGGGAGGGTCTTTGGGTGCCTGGGGGACATTTGGGGACCGGTGGAGGGCCTTTGGGACCCCGTTGGTCCTTTGGAAGCTCGATGTGCCTTTGGGGGACCCGGGGATGGCATTTGGGGGTCTGGGTGGGCCTTTGGGGCGCCGGTGGCCCTTTGGGAGCTTGGGGGGCCTTTGAGTGTCCGGGGGGACAGTTGGGAGCTTGGGGGACATTTGGGGCCTGGGGATGGCCTTTGGGGGTCTGGGTGGGCCTTTGGGGGCGCCGGTGGCCCTTTGGGAGTTTGGGGGGCTTTGAGGACCGGAGGCTTCCTTTGGGGTTGGGGTAGGAGGATTGGAACCCTTTGGGGTTGGGTTAGAGGACCTCACAACACTGTTCAAATGAAACTTGTGTATTATAACCAGCACAGTGTTTCACCATTAAATTCTCTTCTAAAATCTCTTCAAAAATCTTCTTTTAAAATGTCTCTATCTGTTTCGCCGAAATAGTTCCATAACCTGTCTAAAATAGTTTCGCCCAAATAATCCTTAAACGTAAATTCAGCGTGTTCCTTTGTTATTGGCATCTCTGCGCTAACGCATTTCAAATTAATATGAAACCTTTTCGCGCGCTAAAACAATTCATCGCTAAGATGTTTCTTGCCTAAGTGTTTCCATGGCCTTGGGTTATTAATATCCTTTGGAGTTCGACCAGTAGAACTGTTCCCGAGGCAAAGACATTAATGATTTGAATCTATTCCTGGAGAAATGTTTCTAGGCGAAAATTTTTAAAGTCTGACAGATGATGTCATTGATTGATTGATCTGTCAAGAAAGGGGAAATTAATTTGTTGTTTCTAAGGGGAATTATTGATTCACGATAGGTGAATTGAGGTCGACAGCACAGGTGTTCTGACTCGTGACAGCACCACCTGGTTTATGGTTTTCACAGTGTGAAAGTTCCTTTTTTTTAAAATTCTCAATGACAAAAACAATAAAAAAATAAAAAATTTGAGAAATTTTTTTTTTTTAAAATTCTCACTGACAAAAACCATAAAAACAGACATAAATGTGACAAAATTCATGTTTTTCCATGTGACAAAATTCCTGTTTTTTCATTCTCACTGAGAAAACCATAAACCACGTGGTGATCGTCGGACCTTCTGACCCCTCTCTACTAGCGTTTCTTAGTCGTATGTTTACCCGAATATTTAACAAGTACCATTTTTCCGTACCATCCATAAAACTCAATTCCTCCTAGAATTATTCAAACTAAATAGTTACCCCCGCCCTAGAAAGTTCGGAAAAACACGATAGCCTTATTTATAGTGAAGCGTTTCTTAGTCGTATGTTTACCCGAATATTTAACAAGTACCATTTTTCCATACCATCCATAAAACTTAATTCCTCCTAGAATTATTTAAACTAAATAGTTACTCCCGCCCTAGAAAAATCGGAAAAACACGATAGCCTTATTTATAGTGAAGCGTTTCTTAGTCGTATGTTTACCCGAATATTTAACAAGTACCATTTTTCCATACCATCCATAAAACTCAATTCGTCCTAAAATTATTTAAACTAAATACTTACCCCTTCCAAAAACAGTTCATACAACAATAAGAGACATATTTATATTAAATAATTTTTTAGTTGTATGTTAACTATCATATTCAAGATATACCATTTTTCAAAACCATCGACAAAAATAAAATCATACTCTAATTATTTAAAATCAATACTTACCCCCGCCTTAGAAAGTTTGGAATAACACAATAGCCGTATTTATAGTCGAATGTTTACTCGAATATTTAACACGTACCATTTTTCCGTACCACCCACAAAAATAAATTCCTCCAAGAATTATTTCAATTAAATACTTACCCCCGCCCTAGAAAGCCCCCCAAACTCCCAAAGGGCAACCGGCGCCCCCAAAGGCCCACCCATACCCCCAAAGGCCATCCCCAGGCCCCAAATGTCCCCCAAGCTCCCAACTGTCCCCCCGGACACTCAAAGGCCCCCCAAGCTCCCAAAGGGCCACCGGCGCCCCAAAGGCCCAACCAGACCCCCAAATGCCATCCCCGGGCCCCCCAACGGCACATCGAGCTCCCAAAGGACCAACGGGGTCCCAAAGGCCCGCCACCGGTCCCCAAATGTCCCCCAGGCCCCCCAAGACCCTCCCGGCGCCCCAAAGGCCCACCCAGACCCCCCAATGCCATCCCCGGACCCCCAAAGCCCATCCACCGGTCCCCAAAGGTCCCCCCGAGCTCCCAAAGGACCACCGACCCTCAAGGGACCCACAGACCCTCAAAGGCTCTCCCCGAGCACCCGTCTTTCGTTGATGTGTGTTGTCTGAAACCTATGATTTGGGATGTGTAGTTTGCTACTTCAGGCTTTTCTGAGCTAAGGTTTACTAGTATTTCCTAGGTGAATGTTGTCTGAAACCAATAGTTTGGGATGAGTAGTTTGCTATTTCAGGCTTTTATGAGCTAGGTTTCTTAGCCTTTCGTTTGTGTGTGTTGAGTGAAACTGATGATTTGGGATATGTAGTTTGCTATTTTTGACTTTTCTGAGTTGGTTTTCTTAGTCTTTAATAGGTGTGTGTTGTATGAAACATATGATTTGTGATGTTTATTTTGCTATTTTCGACTTTTCTGATCTGGATTTCTTAGCCTTTCATAGGTATGCGTTGTCAGAAAATTATGATTTAGGATGTATAGTTTGCTATTTCAGGCTTTTCTGAGCTAAGGTTTTCTAGTATTTCGTAGGTGAATGTTGTCTGAAACCAATAGTTTGGGATGAATAGTTTGCTATTTTTGACTTTTCTGAGGTAGGTTTCTTAGTCTTTCGTTGGTGTGTGTTGACTGAAACCGATGATTTGGGATATGTAGTTTGCTATTTTTGACTTTTCTGAGCTGGATTTCTTAGTCTTTCATATGCGTGTGTTCTATGAAACCTATGATTTGGGATGGTTTGATTGCTACTTTTGACTTTTCTGAGCTGGATTTCTTAGCCTTTCTTAGGTGTTTTTTGTCTGAAACCTATAGTTTGGGATGAATAGTTTACTATTTTTGACTTCTTAGTTTGCTTCTGAGCTAGATTTCTTAGAATATCATATGTGTGTCCTTTCAGAAAATTATGATTTGGGAGGTGTAGTTTGCTTTTTGGACTTTTCAGAGATAGGATTCTTAGTCACTCATAGGTGTTTGTTGTCTGAAACTTCGAGTTTGGGATGAGTAGTTGGCTATTTCAGACTTTTCCGAGCTAAGGTTTCTTAGTATTCTGTTGGTGAATGCTGTCTGAAACTTATGATTTGGGATATGTAAATTACTATTTCGGGCTTTTCTGAGTTGGATTTCTTAGTCTTTCATAGGCGTATAATGTCTGAAACCTATGATTTGGGATGTGTTGTTTGCTAATTTAGGCTATTCTTAGATAGGTTTCTTATCATTTCATATGTATGCGTTGTAATAACAATATGATTTGGGTTGTGTAGTTTTCTATTTAAGGCTTTTCTGAGCTAAGGTTTTCTAGTATTTCGTAGTTGAATGATGTCTGAAACCAATAGTTTGGGATGTGTAGTTTTATATTTCCTACTTTTAATAAACTGATTTCTTAGTCTTTCGTAGCTGTTTGGTGTCTGAAACCTATGATTTGGGATGTGTGGGTTGCTATTTCAGGCTTTTCTGAGTTGGATTTCTTAGTCTTTCATAGGTGTGTAGTTTCTGAAACATATGATTTGGGGTTGATGGATTGCTAATTTTGACTTTTCTGAGCTGGATTTCTTAGACTTCCATAGGTGTTTATTGTCTGAAACATATAGTTTGGGATGACTAGTTTGCTATTTTTGACTTTTCTGAGCTAGGTTTCTTAGCCGTTCATAGGTGAGTGGTGTCTGAAACATATGATTTGGGATATGTAATTTGCTATTTCTGACTTTTCATAACCGGATTTCTTAGTCTTTCGTAGGTGTGTGATGTCTGAAACCTATGATTTGGGGATGTGTGGGTTGATATTTTTTGACTTTTCTGAGCAGGATTTCATAGCCATTCGTAGGTGTGTGTTGACTGAAACATATGATTTGGGATGGTTAATTTGCTATTTTTTACTTTTCTAAGCTATATTTCTTAGCCTTTCATAGGTGTGTCCTTTCAGAAAATTATGATTTGGGAGGTATAGTTTGCTTTTTGGACTTTTCATAGCTAGGATTCTTAGTCACTCATAGGTGAGTGATGTCCGCAACATCGTGTTTGGGGTGATTAGTTTGCTATGTCAGACTTTTCTGAGCTAATGTTTCTCGGTATTTATTAGGTGACTAATGTCTGAAACTTATGATTTGGGATATGTAAATTACTATTTCGGACTTTTCTGAGTTGGATTTCTTAGTCTTTCATAGGTGTGTGTTGTCTGAAACCTATGATTTGGGATGTGTAATTTGATATTTTCGACTTTTCTGAGCTATGTTTCTTAGCCTTTCGTAGGTATGTGTTGTCAGAAAATTATGATTTGGGATGTGTAGTTTGCTATTTCAGGCTTTTCTGAGCTAAGGTTTTCTAGTATTTCGTAGGTGAATATTGTCTGAAACCAAAAGTTTGGGATGAGTAGTTTGCTATTTTTGACTTTTCTGAACTAGGTTTCTTAGTCTTTCGTTGTTGTGTGTTGACTGAAACCTATGATTTGGGATAAATAGTTTGCTATTTTTGACCTGTCTGAGCTAGATTTCTTAGTCATTCATAGGTTTGCGTCGACTGAAACCTATGTTTGGGTGAGTAGTTTGCTATTTTTTGTCTTTTTTGAGCTATATTTCTTAGAAGTTTATAGGTGTGTACCGTCTGAAACCTATGATTTGGGATGCATAGTTTGCTATTTGATCTTTACAGAGCTATGATTCTTAGTCCGTCTTAGGCGTTTGTTGTCTGAAACATCTAGTTAGGGATGAGTAGTCTCAATATTTCAGGCTTTTAGGAGCTAAGGTTTCTTAGTCTTTCATAGGTGAATGATGTCTGAAACCTATGATTTTGGATATGTAAATTACTATTTCGGGCTTTTCTGTGAGGGATTTCTTAGTCTTTCATAGGTGGGTGTTGTCTGAAACCTAGGAATTCTGATGTGTGGATTGATAATTATGACTATTATGATATGAATTTATTATCATTTAATAGGGGTTTGTTGTCTGAAACCTATAGTTTGGGATGACTAGTTTGCTATTTTTGACTTTTCTGAGCTAGGTTTTTTAGCCGTTCTTAGGTGAGTGTTGTCTGAAACCTAGGATTTGAGATATGTAAATTACTATTTCGGGCTCTTCTGAGCTGGATTTCTTAGCCTTTCATAGGTATTTGTTGTCTGAAACCTATGATTTGGGATGTGTGGGTTGCTATTTCAGGCTTTTCTGAGTTGTATTTCTTAGTATTTCATAGGTGTTTAGTGTCTGAAACCTATGATTTGGGATGTATTGGTTGCTATTTTTGGCTTTTCTGAGTTGGATTTCTTAGCCTTTCATAGGTGTTTGTTGTCTGAAACATATAGTTTGGGATGACTAGTTTGCTATTTTTGACTTTTTTGAGCTAGGTTTCTTAGTCCGTTCATAGGTGAGTGTTGTCTGAAACCTATAGATTTCGGATATGTAATTTGCTATTTCAGGCTTTTTCTGAGCTAGATTTCACAAAAACTTACACACACACACACACACAAAAACTTACACCCACACGTGCAAAACTTACACCCACATGCAAAAAACTTACATGC